>NC_066520.1:6833350-7103808 GCF_024679095.1 Eriocheir sinensis
AAATTGATTGAGTTGTTAATGACACACTTAAGATTGTCCCTGGCGAAGAGTGTGACCCCATCCCCCTTCGATCTTGGTGGAATAACCTACAGTATACCCTTCACTCTCTAATTCTGGGAAAAGTGCCTGTCTGCAGTATTTACCCATGACTCAGTGATCGCTATCATATCAAATTTGTATGATCTAAAATATACTGTAACATTCTAGACTGTACTGTTCTGGATATATATAGGAGAAGAGGGCGAGAGGAGTCCAGTGCCAGTCATAGTAAGCTAGTGGTAAGTGAAGAGTCAGAGTGAAGTGTACTACTGAGGAAGAATATTAAACTACAGAAGTAGTGCAAAGTGTTTACATATCTCCCTCCCACGGAGTCTCCTGACGGCGACACGGAACCCAAGTAACACGTCCGGCATAACATTGGCGTCAGGAGTGTAGCCATTTGTTTTTCGCCATGGAGACTCGTTCCCAAGCTGCCCAGAGGGACGACATGTTGACTGAACTTTTGGAAGCCTTGAGACTACAGGGGGAGAAACAAGAAAGAGCACACCAAGAACTCAAAGAACAACAAGAAAAAGCACACCAAGAACTCAAAGAACAACAAGAAAAAGCACACCAAGAACTCAAAGAACATCAAGAAAGAGCACAGCATCAACAAGAAGGAACACTCCAAGAACTCAAAGAACAACAAGAAAAAGCACACCAAGAACTCAAAGAACAACAAGAAAGAGCACAGCATCAACAAGAAGGAACACTCCAAGAACTCAAAGAACAGCTAGAAGATCGCTTCACAGGATTACAGCTACAGCTAAGAGTAGTTCAAAATGGAAGTGAATCAGTGCGAAGAGAAATGACTGATGTGACCACGAACTTGGGACAACGCCTGATAGAAGTGGAGAAAGAACACACAAATCTTCAACAAGAGATGGAGGTGGTACGGGAGACGACACACAAAGAAATATTAGAAGTAAGTGACAGAGTGAAGGCCCTTGAAGACTGCTTGGCTGGAAACGGACAGCCAGTGCCTCCAGGGGCTAGTTGTACCCAAGATGCTTCTCCTACGCAAGTCCGGGGTAGTTTGAGCCCTGTTTCGCCTAAGTTTATCCCCGCAAGAAGTTCCACCAGCCCCATGAGTCTGCTGGGTTCGCCTGTTAGAAAGAAGCCTCAGGAGTTTGATGGCAAGGTCTCCTGGGAGGCTTACCGCGCTCAGTTTGAGCTATTGGCAGCTCGGAACGGATGGGACGACCAAGAGTGCGCGGTACAGCTGGCCACTAGCCTGAAAGGGGCGGCGCTGGAGGTCCTTGCTCAGCTCGACAATGCGACAAAGGACAGCTACAGCGGGCTGGCACAGGCGCTGGAGCAACGATATGGGACCAAGCACCAGAACGAGCTCTTCAGGGTTAGGTTCAGAACCCGCAACAGGAGGCGTGGCGAGTCTCTTCAGGAACTCGCTCAGGACCTTGAGAGCATGGCGCACAAGGCATACCCAGGTGCCACCCCTGACCTGCTGACGGTTTTGCTGCGTGATCAATTCATCGATGCCCTGGACAGCCCTCAGCTGAAGATACAAGTGAACCAAGCTAAGCCAACATCAATGCAGGAAGCTCTGGCACGTGCCATGGAGTTTGAGTTCTTTGTTAGGTCTAGCTTGTCAAGCTTCAGGGACGACTCGACTTCTGGCTTTAGGGCACGAAAGGGCGCTGTCAGCGACACAGACAGGTTCCAAGGAACGTGCTGGTACTGCGAGAAGGTTGGGCACAAGGAGAACGAATGCTATAACAGGAAGAAGGAATATGAAGGTGGCGCTAAGAAGAAGCCCAGGGAAGGACCCAAGTGCTGGACCTGTGGAGAAAAGGGGCACTGGAAGAATGAGTGTCGGAAAAATGTGCCCCCAACGAGGGACCACCACTCGGGAAACTAAGAAGGACTGGTTCACGGGGGCAACGACCAGTCTGTCCTGTACATGCCCCGAAGATATCAGTGTGCAGGAGAACCACCATGACAAGCTGCCAAGTGGAGGGCAAGGTTGACGGAGTGTTGTGGCCTGTGGTCGTCGACACAGGCTCGGAACGCACATTGGTGCGGCCTGACGTGGTGAGTCATCGTCGGCTTCCTAAGACGCCGCATCGACTGTGCGGAGTCACTGGACACAACGCAGAGCTCAGAGGCCCAGTGGACGTGAAGTTTGAGCTCGGAGGAAAGGAAGAAATCCTCTCTGTGTACGTGGCCGACATGGACGACCCCTGCATCCTAGGTATGGATTATCTTGTCTCCCACAGGTGCGAGCTGGACTTCCGCGCTAAGCAGCTGACTGTAGGAGGAAGGAGGGTGCCACTGACGACTGTGAACAAGGAAGACCTGCCAGTGACGGTCAAGCGCACCACCATTATTCCTCCGAGGTCGGAGATGCTGTTACCCTGTCAAATTACGGGTGCCCCCCCGGCTAGCCTGTGTGTGGTAGAGAGTGGAAGTCGATGCCCGGTAGAAAACGGGGTGATTGTAGGAAGTACTTTGGTAGACCCTGCTGCAGAGGAAGTGCCTGTCGTCGTGGCCAGTGTCTCCTTCAGCCCAAAGAAAATAAAACAAGGGACCATGGTGGGGTTGTGCCAAGAGATCGACCAGAAACCAAGAACCTGTGTCTGCAGGAGAACCCTGACGAAGCCCCAGGAGGAGCTGCCCGACTACCTGCGCGACCTGTTTGACAGGAGCTCCAAGTGTCTAGAGGAGCTCCAAGTGGAATAGCTCAGGGAGCTTCTCGTGAGGAATGCAGATGTGTTTTCCACAGGAGACCTGGACTTGGGGTGTACGGACCTGGTAGAGCACCACATCGACACAGGTAGCCACCGCCCAGTGAAGCAAGCTCCTCGAAGGATGGCACCAGCCCGTCGCAAGGAGATGGATGAGGTGATGGATGATCTCCGGCAACAAGGGTTAATCGAGCGGTCCAGCAGCCCGTGGGCGTCTGCTGTAGTGCTCGTCAGGAAAAAGGAAGGTTCCCTCAGGTGCTGCGTGGACTACCGAGCCCTCAACGATCTCACCATCAAGGATTCATACCCACTCCCACGGATCGACGACACGCTCGACGCTTTGGTGGGCTCCAAGTGGTTTTCAACACTGGATATGAAGTCTGGGTATCACCAAGTCAAAATGGCGGAGCAGGACAAAGAGAAAACAGCCTTCTCCTACGGTCAAGGCCTGTGGCAGTTTAAAGTCATGCCCTTTGGCCTGTGCAACGCGCCGGCCACGTTCGAGCGGCTGATGGAGAGGGTGCTGGAGGACGGCACTCATCTACCTCGACGACGTGATTGTCTTTGGCCAGACCTTCGAGCAGGAGATGGAAAGGCTATCAGAGGTTTTCGCCCGGTTTAGAGCTGCACACCTTAAGCTCAGCCCGAAGAAATGCTGTCTGTTCCAAAAGGAGGTCCAATACTTGGGACACATCGTGAGCGAGGCTGGAGTACGCACTGATCCTGAGAAGGTGGCTGCGGTAAGGGACTGGCCGACACCCACCAACGTGAAGGAGCTGCGGAGCTTCCTCGGGTTGTGGTCATACTACCGCAGGTTTGTGAAAGGCTTCGCTACGATTGCTGCACCACTGCACCTCCTGACGAAGAAGGGGCGCAAGTTTGAGTGGACAGCGGAAACTCAGGTTGCCTTTGAGAAGCTCAAGGAGGTCCTCATCAGCTCGCCCGTACTCACCTACCCAGACCCCTCTAAGCCTTTTATACTGGATTGTGATGCCAGTGATGAGGGGATTGGTGGAGTGCTGTCCCAGGCATGTGCCGACATGGAACGGGTTGTGGCCTACTTCAGCAAGAAGCTCACCCCAGCCGAGAAAAACTATTGCGTGACCCGGAAAGAACTCCTGGCAGTAGTCAAGAGCCTTGACTTTTTCCATGCTTACCTGTACGGTGCAATTTTCACCATCCGCACGGATCACGCTGCATTGCGGTGGTTGAAGTCACTGAAAAACCCTGAGGGCCAGCTTGCTCGCTGGATAGGTAAACTAGAGCAGCATCACTACACTATTGTGCATCGATCTGGGCTAACACACGGTAACGCGGACAGCTTGAGCCGGCGCCCCTGCCAACCTGAGTGTCAACATTGCCTACAGAGGGAAAGCGTCCAGAATATGTGCCGCCGCACTACAGTGGAACAGACAGCGGAGGAGCCATGGGAAGACCTGGGAAAACTGCAGCGGGAGGACCGACATTTGAGACCAATTATGGAGTGGCTGAGTCAATCGTCAACGCGACCTGGGTGGGAAGTAATCTCGAGAGAAAGCCCTACCACCAAGAATTACTGGACTCAGTGGGACACTCTTCGGATGGACGACGGGGTGTTGCAGCGACGCTGGGTCTCTCATGATGGTTTTGACCACTACTGGTCCACGGTGCTACCTGTGAAGTCCCGTGAAGGCGTCTTGAAAGAAATGCACGACAGCATCACCAGCGGACACCTTGGGGTAAAGAAGACACTGAGTCGCCTGCGGCAAAGGTTCTACTGGGTTGGCATGAGGAAGGACGTGGAAGAATGGTGTCACGCGTGTAAGGTGTGCTGTGCAAAGAAGGGCCCCAAGAAGCGTCACCATGCCCCATTGCAACTATACCAGGTTGGAGCCCCCATGGAACGGGTGGCAGTGGATATAGCAGGACCCTTGCCTCTGACGACGAACGGAAATATGTACATCTGCGTCACAATGGATTACTTCACCAAGTGGCCGGAAGCCTACGCCATCCCTGACCAAGAAGCCACTACCATCGCTAAGGTATTGGTGGAGGAATTCTTCTGTCGCTTCGGTGTTCCTAACGAGCTCCATTCCGACCAGGGAAGGAATTTTGAGTCAACAGTCCTTGCTGAGTGCTGCAAGCTTCTGGGTATCAAGAAGGCCGGACCACCCCTCTGCACCCACAGTCAGATGGAATGGTGGAGAGGTTTAATTGGACGTTGGGCCAGGAGTTGGCCAAGCAGTGCAACAATGATCAGTCTTCATGGAATCAGAAGCTGCCTGCGCTTCTCATGGCCCACGAGACTACGGGGTATTCACCGGCAAAGCTGATGTTTGGACGTGAGCTGCGATTGCCGGTGGACCTACTGACATGAAGGCCTCCTGGGGAAAGCCTTCCAAGGGACGCCTCCAGTTTTGCCCGTCAACTAGAGGAACGGCTGGAAGAGATGCACCATCAAGTCCGAGGTGGCTTGAAGTTCTCCGGGGAGGCCATGAAGCGCGGTTACAATATGAGGGCAAGCCACGTTGACTTCAAGGAAGGAGACCAAGTCTGGCTTTACAACCCGCAGAGGAAGAAAGGACAGTCTCCGAAGTTACAGAGCCCCTGGGAAGGCCCTTACACTGTGCTAGAACGCCTCTCCGACGTGACTTACCGAATCCGGAGAACGGAAAGGACCAAGCCGAAAGTTGTCCATGTCAACCGCCTATGGAGGTACCACGGTCCGGGAAACTACTCCTGGAACAACTACAGACACTCAGCAGCCGACGAAAACGCAAGGGACGTCCAGGACCGAGAGGAGGTCGACGACGACGTAGGCCTTCTGGACCTTTCAGCCGAGGGAGATAACCTCCCGGCTTCGGCAGATGTTCCAGGGACACCCCAAGAAGCGGACGACGACGAGGCGCACCAGGAGACAGACGCGCAGGAGGCACCGAGCAGAAGACAGAGACAACGCAAGCGTCCACAACGATACGACGATTATTATGTTTTTGATTAATTCTCTTATGTTTGTATATAGTTAAGTGTGTGATCGGGACGATCACAATTAAGAGGGGGGGATAGTGTTGTGCTGGAAGCTTCCCCCGGCGTCCATGGGGCTCTAGGAGGCTCCGGGAAGAGCGAACAAGGGGGCGGGGAGCAAAGCCTCGTCCGCGCCCCGCGGGGCGCGGCCAGGCGCCAGGCGGGAAGTGTTGCCAACTCGCACATACTTTTGCTACATGTTCTTGTATGATCTAAAATATACTGTAACATTCTAGACTGTACTGTTCTGGATATATATAGGAGAAGAGGGCGAGAGGAGTCCAGTGCCAGTCATGGTAAGTGAAGAGTCAGAGTGAAGTGTACTACTGAGGAAGAATATTAAACTACAGAAGCGGTGCAAAGTGTTTACATATCTCCCTCCCACGGAGTCTCTTGACGGCGACACGGAACCCAAGTAACACGTCCGGCATAACAATATATATATACTTTAAGGTTCCTAGTGAGCTACCGGTGACATAGTTCATCGGTAGATCTCTGGGTGGTGGCAGCAAAACTATACCCCCAGGACGAGTCCCCTTTGTTTTCCCCAGATATCCATAGTTGAATTTCCTTTTTTTTTTAACATCATTTAGTGCCCCGAATTTCCGGGCACGACACAGCTGGTGAGCTGCCCGTCCTCTACCGCCTCACTCGTGAACCATAGGGCTAACCCTAGCTTAGCACCCCGCGGCGATCGCGCTGTGCATCGCTGCGGAGGACGATTCTAGCGCGGAGCAAACTTACGACGTGACCAGTGACTTAAACCGTATCCTGGGCAAAGTTCCCACCACCTTTGAGCATCCGGTCACTGGCGCAGACGGACATTGCGGATGGGGAATGCATAATGCGGACGTAAAAAGGTCCCGTCCGTCCCGTCCGCATTTGTCTAATCATGTCCGCACAAGGAGGACAAAACGGATGTCTGAAGGATATCCATTAGACCTCCGTTTGCCGGCAGGGAAATGAAATGATCAGTAACTGTCACCTCGGCTTAGTGGTAGGGTGGATAAGGTGATCCCGCGCTCCCCTTCCCCGCCTTTGATTACTTACTTTCAGCTTGACTGCTGTCACATGACAGAGTAATGCTTAGTTATGGCTTACATTGGTGAAGGAATGAGCAAACGGGAAATAGGACGAAAATTTGGCAGATCAGAGATAGCTTTTCGCCGCGTCAAACAAGCTGCCGCTGCGCTCCGGACAAACGCCACTCCAGAGAGGAAGCGGGATCAGCAAGGAAGAGGAAGACACACTCAAGACCTGAAAAGGTGATGAAGCGTCAAGTGATGAAAGACCTTTTCCTCACAGCCAAGGAATTGAGGGAGATGCACGCCGATGTGATGGGAGAGGTGTCAGTGCGAACAATTCAGCGTCGACTGCAGAAAACCTTAAGTTGCCACATCGTCACGCCGCGCACAAACCTCTCCTTATCTACAAATCAGGGAAGCAGAGGCTAGATTTTTTTTAAAGAATTATGAACACTGGACATCAGAAGACTGGCGCAGGGCGGTGTTCAGTGACGACAGTGCCTTCAAAATAATCCCTAAAGCACCACTAAAGCAGCCCCACACCACACCCGCTTTGAAACTTCGCTTTCTTCACCGAGTACTTATCGTTAAAGGGATTGGCACCCAGTGGACGACGCACCAAATTTTGAGTTTTAGGAATTGTTTTTAAAGGCACTTTCGTCACTGAACACCAGCCTGCACCAGTCTTCTGATGTCCAGTGATCATATTTCTTGCAAAAATCTAGCCTCTGCTTCCTCGTTTGTTGGTAAGATGTCTGTGCACGGCACGACGACATGGCAACTAGAGGTCTCTGCGGGCGGCGGCAGCTTGTTTGACGCGGCGAAAAGCTGTCTCTGATCTGTCTAATTTTCGTCCTATTTCGCGTTTGCTCATTCCTTCACCAATGTAAGGCACAACCAAGCATTTCTCTGTCATATTGAGCTTGGTGTGACCCATTGCGCGGCTCAAAAAGAAAGTAACAGAAGTCTAGCTGAAAGCAAGTAATCGAGGGTGGGGAAGGGGAGCGCGGGGTCACCTTCTACACCCTACCACTAAGCCAAGGTGACAGTTACTGATCATTTCATTTCAATTTGAAGTTGGCAAGGAAGCGAAGAGTTTCCAGATGAGGATTTGTTTTACCATAGTAACAACCCATGGTTGACAAGCCAAAATAAATGCATAGCGTTAGAGCGTCGGAATTGTAAGTGTGCGACGATTTTTTTGGCGCCGGCTGTATGTTGTTTATTATGTCCTCTCTATTAGTTAACAACAGATCCAATATATTTTCTTCCCTCGTTGGTGTTCTAATTAACTGCTTAACCCTAGATTACTATCGTGGTCCGGAATCCCAGCATTGGGGGTTAATTTGCGTCGAAGAAGGAAATCTGCTAGATGTACGGTGCTGTACGGCCATGACATTTCAGTTAGCATTCTGCCCTTGGTGCGTGAGGTACGTTTGTGTTTTTTCCGTGCTTAATTCCTGAACTATTCCAAATTGTCCGGAATTCCGGACAACGATAGTAATAATGACATATCAAATGTTATACATAAGTTTTTATGTAACATGACCTTCCGAGTGTATAATGTGTTTACTTTTGTTCCAGATTTTATTAGGAGTCTGATACATGTACAGGTAACTCTCTATTTACGCGAGTATTGTGTCCTTGAAGAGGTCGCGTAAATCAAAAACAATGTAAATCAAACAAGAGGTAAGTTTCTATCGAAAAATAAATATTCACTTCATTCAGTGGAGAGAGAGAGAGAGAGAGAGAGAGAGAGAGAGAGAGAGAGAGAGAGAGAGAGAGAGAGAGAGAATATCCATATCACCGAGATATCCACTCAAGCACCCAGTCTCAGCCTCACTCTTGTGAGGAAGAAATGAGGGACACCATGAGCGACTGGCTAGTATTGGTACCGGTACCGTACCGTATAGCTGGTACCGGTACCTGCCCGCCCCTATTGTTGAGTAGCGTGGCAGCGTGGGTACTGTATTGTTGTTCAGTGGCGCGCGGGAAGAACTGAGGTTAGCTGTGTGGCCGCGGCGCCGTGTGAGTCCAGTTGCGTGAGACATCTGGTGGCCACTCCATAAAATATCGCGTGTAAGTGAAAAAACGTGTAAATTAAACATTTATTTGGATTTTAGACCCCGCGTTATTTAAAAAAAAAACGCGTAAATCAAACTCGCGTAAATCGAGAGTTACCTGTACTCTGGCCCAATATGGCAGGATTTGATCAGCCATTTGACCTTGACACGGGCAGTGACCTCCGTGCTGTTATGGATTTATTAGAGAGTGATGTTGGTGAGCTATATGAGGAAAGTGATGTGCAAAGTGATGAGAGTGATGACAGGTGGAAGGGTCAGGTAGGGATTGTGGTGACTATAATGGTGATATAGAAATATCATAAGTCAGGCAACGCTGTACACTTCACCATGGGCCTACCTCTACTTCACTTCCTCGCAAACACACACACACACACACACTTACCCCCACCAGTATCAAACATCCACCCCACTGAAAGTGAACCACAGCCCAGCACCTTACCATACCATTACAGGTCTCACAGGCAGAAACAATGAGAATGAGAGAGGGAACAACATTTTATATTTAGTGTTCAATAGTCATATATTCATATTATTTTTAATTATTGCTTTTGCTCCTGTTCAGTTGCTCAGATGCCATAACTGGTTGTATTCACTCCAAAAATAAAACATCTCACCATTACAGGTCACACAGACAGCACCAATAAGAATAGGAGAGGGAACAGCTTAATTTTTTATTTTGTATTGATTCTAAAACACAGCCTATTTTTTTCAACGTATCCTACAGGAACCGAAACGGCATAAGGGCTTCCGACGCTGGAATATTTCGGGGGACGTGTGAACTCCACCTGTAGCACAACTCAACACAATCAGCCAACACAGTGCCTGGCAGTGGTGCCTTCATTAGGGAAATGTAGCGTTTTTTTAAAGTCTCACTCATTTTTTTTTTTTTCTATTTTGTAATGTTATTTTTGGGCAATATGTTAAGTTTATAGGCCATAGAATTAAGAATGTATTCTAGTTTAAGTAAATTTTTTTTTATTAAACTTTGTACCATTCCTATATGGGTTTTCAAGCCCGCAAGGTTTGTCCGGAACTCTGGACATCGATAGTAGCCATGTTAGTCCGACAACGATAGTAATCTAGGGTTAAGGAAACTATCCTGTATCACATCTAACAAATCCTGCACCTCCTGGTCTCCTGATAAAGTATCCCAGTCTATGTTCCTATAATTAAAATCCCCAATTACAAACACATTCTTATATCTTGACGCCCTACTAATTTCCTGTAAAAGGGGTTGGCTACTATCTCTGTGAAGGGTGGGCAGTCTGTAAAGTACTCCCAGGACAAGCTTCTCCTTCCTACCAATTGTTTCTACCCAGAGGGATTCTGTATTGCTGTCTACCTTGATTGAGTTGTTAATGACACACTTAAGATTGTCCCTGGCGAAGAGTGTGATCCCATCCCCCTTCCTGCCTATTCGATCTTGGTGGAATAACCTACAGTATACCCTTCACTCTCTAATTCTGGGAAAAAGTGCCTGTCTGCAGTATTTACCCATGACTCAGTGATTGCTATCATATCAAATTTCTCTACGCACGCCTTTCCCCGCAATAAATCTATCTTATTCCTAATACTTTTACTGTTTGTATAGTACACATTTAGAACTACCCCTTGCTTTACCCTGCAGCTGCTATCATTATTGTTACATTTTATGTTCCCACTAGGTATTTCCATCTTAGGCCCCCTCTTACCTACTCCAAAAAAAATCTGCAGGGCCCCCAATCCATGTTCAAGGGACTCAGACAAGATCTGAACCCACTCTCATGAAAGGTGAACCCCATCTCTCTGGTATAGGTGGTTCCTGCCATAGAATCGGTCCCAGGTGTCGACAGCAACGTTGATCACTCCAAACTCTTCACGCTACAAACTAACCTGAGAACAAGAAACAACGGAAAAACAATTCAAGCAAAGCGATTCAATACCGACATCGGCAAGAGTTATTTCTCGAATAGAGTTGTTCGCCACTGGAACAGCCTCCCTGCAGAAGTGGTTAGCGCAGAGAGCATCAACTCCTTCAAGAAACGCATTGATCGCCACTTTACTGCATCGGGAGTGAACTGAATGTATCCAAGAGTAGGTGCACAAGTGCTTTAATCCTTACCTGCAAGCCACTCCTATGGCAAACGGATTGATTAAATCACTGAAAGCAGGCAGCCTAGTAATAAGCCAACAGGCTTTCTGCTGCCTGCTAGTCCATGTTTCCAAATGTCCATCCATTGGCTTTGGAATAATCTGCCAACCTGCAGTTAAATGCAATAGCCCTGGACAGCCAAATGCCACCAACACGCCACCTTGGCAGAACCCCACACACCACATTGATTGCTCTATGTTTGACAGCAGACTGTGTAAGACTGAGGTGTTACCCCGACCGCGTCTCACAGCTGACTGATTCGCGCGGGGCAAGCTGAGTGCCCTTGTCTAGCCAGAAGGTGGTATTTTCACCGGGCATTGCAGAATATTCCTTACAAGATTCGAAGCGAGTTCCAATAGCAACTGCTAATTTCATTAAGTTATTTTACTTAAGCCCTTCACTACGGCCGGGCCCAAACAGCGCCCTGCGCTGTATCCGAGATCGCCGCGCGCGCCAATTTTCAAATGTCGCTATTGAATATAACAAGTTTTCAGCCATAAACTCAACATAATCATCATGTATTATATATGAAAACATGCAAAATTAAATGGAGCACATAAAGGAACATAAATTAATTGATAATTTTGAGATTTAAGCATAAATATAGAGATAAAATAACTCGTATATTGGCTAAAGCGAGCCAGGACGCAGTATGTGCATCCTCGGATATGGTACGGGGCACGTAAGGACGCAGTATACGCGTCCTCATGTTGAAGGGGTTAATTGCATATATTAATCTCACTTTATTTATTTATTTATTTTTTTTTTACAGCAAAGGAGACAGCACAAGGGTACACAAAAAAAGAGAACAATAAAAAATAAAAGACCGCTACACGCTGCTCCTGTAAAGAATCTGAAGAGGTGGTCGAAAGAGCAGTCAATTACATGAGAAGAGGTGTCCTGATACCTTCCTCTTGAATGAGTTCAAGTCGTAGGCAGGAGGAAATACAGATGAAGAAAGATCGTTCCAGAGATTACCAGCGTGAGGGATGAAAGAGTGAAGATGCAAGTTAACTTGTGCGTAAGGGATTTTGACAGTAAAGGGATGAGCTTGAGTAGAAAGTTGTGTGCGGCGGGGCCGCATAAGGGGGGAGAGGCATGCAGTTAGCAAGTTCAGAAGAGCAGTCAGCGTGAAAATATCGATAGAAGATAGAAAGGGAGGCAACATGGCGGCGGAATTTGAGAGGTAGAAGACTATCAGTAAGAGGAGGAGAGCTGATGAGATGAAGAGCCTCAGACTCCACTCTGTCCAAAAGAGCTATGTGAGTGGAGCCCCCCCCACACGTGAGATGCATACTCCATACAAGGGCGGACAAGGCCCCTGTATGTGGATAGCAACTGTGCGTGAGAGAAGAACTGGCGGAGACGATACAGAATGCCCAACCTCGAGGAAGCTGACTTAGTAAGAGAGGAGATGTGAAGTTTCCAGTTAAGATTTTGAGTTAAGGATAGACCAAGGATATTTAGTGTTGAAGAAGGTGACAGCTGGGTGTTGTCTAAGAATAGGGGATAGGTGTTTGGAAGATTGTGTCAAGTTGATAGGTGGAGAAATTGAGTTTTTGAGGCATTGAAGGACACAAGGTTCCTTCTACCCCAATCAGAAATGATAGCAAGGTCTGAGGTTAAGCTTTCTGCAGCCTCCAGCCTGGAGTCGTGTAATTCCTGTTGAGAGGGTCTTCTGTTGAAAGAAGTTGAATAATGCAGAGTGGAGTCATCAGCGTATGAATGGATAGGACAGTTTGTTATAGAAAGAAGATCACTGATGAATAATAGGAAGAGAGTGGGTGATAGAACAGAGCCCTGTGGAACACCACTGTTGATAGGTTTAGGAGAAGAACAGTGACCATCTACCACAGCAGAGATAGAACGGCTGGAGAGGAAACTGAAAATAAAGGTACAGAGAGAGGGATAGAATCCGAAAGACAGTAGTTTAGAAAGCAAAGACTTGTTCCAGACTCTATCGAAGGCTTTCGATATGTCTAGCGCAACTGAGAAAGTTTCACCGAAACGGCTAAGAGAGGATGACCAAGAATCAGTTAAGATAGCAAGAAGATCACCAGTAGAATGCCCCTTGCGGAACCCATACTGACGATTAGATAGAAAGTTAGAAGTGGAAAGATGCTTTTGAATCTTCCGGTTAAGGATTGATTCATAAGCTTTAGATAGACAGGAAAGTAAAGTTATAGGGCGGTAGTTTGAGGGATTGGAACGGTCACCCTTCTTAGGCACAGGCTGTGCGAAGGCGTACTTCCAACAGGAAGGAAAGGTAGATGTTGATAGGCAGAGACAAAAGAGTTTGACCAGGCAGGGTGTCAGCACAGAAGCACAGTTTGTAAGCACAATAGGAGGCACTCCATCAGGTCCATAAGCCTTCTGAGAGTTGAGGCCAGAGAGGGCATAGAATACACCATTCTTAAGAATCTTAATAACAGGCAAGAAAGAGTCAGAGGGGGGATGAGTAGGAGGAATATGCCCACAATTGTCCAGAGTGGAGTTGTTACAGAAAGTATGAGAGAAGAGTTCAGCCTTAGAGATAGATGAGACGGCAGTGCTGCCGTCAGGTTTAAGGAGAGGAGGGAAAGAGGAAGAAGTGAAATTGGAGGATAAATTTTTGGCTAGATGCCAGAAGTCTCTGGAAGAATTAGAGAAAGCAAGGTGTTGACATTTTCTATGGATGAAGGAGTTTTTGGTAAGTCGGAGAGTATATTTGGCACGATTCCGGGCGGAAATGTACAGATCATGGTTAGTGGGAGTTAGAAGGTTCTGGTACCTTTTGTGAGCTTCCTCTCTATCTTTGATAGCACGAGAACAAGCGTGATTAAACCGCGGCTTTTTAGCATGGGGAGTAGAGAAAGTACGTGGAATGTATGCCTCCATTCCAGAGACAATCATCTCTGTGATGTGCTGGGCACACACCAAGGGGTCTCTCTCCTGGAAGCAGTAATCATTCCACGGTAAATCGGAAAAGTACATCCTCAGGTCGTCCCACCGAGCTGAAGCAAAATGCCAGAAGCATCGCCTCTTCGGTGGGTCCAGAGGATGTACAGCAGATATAGCAGTCATGCCTTTAGGGTAAATTACTAAAGAGTTGATTACTAATGCAACTTTTGGGCAGTGAAGTATTGCCTTTATTGTGGAGCATCTCAATCACCCAATTACCCACGGCTGCTCAGCTTCACTTACAGATCCCAGCTCATTTCCTAGACAACCCTTAATTCTTAACAAATTTCCATCTCATTGGCTTGGGACACAGGGCCAGTTTGACATTTGAGTTACCACTATTTATGGTACTTTCCCCAGGTGTCCCAAGGTACCCATTTAGGAATCAGCCTGAAAGGGAAGCTGAAAAGCTGGGTGAGCTGCACACTGACTGCCCAGGCCAGGATTCAAACCCAGGTCTGTGAACTCATAGCCAGGCACCCAAACCACTGCACCATGGAGGTGCTTGCCTTGGTGTGGAAAAGGAATGGTTGTAATAAACCTAAAATTTCACTTCCCTGTTGTTGTTTTCAAATGAACCTGAACTATTCACTATTCCCTCTGTTACTTTCAAATTCACCTCCAAGTAAACCTGACATTCTCTCTTCCATATGAAATACTGCTACTTGTCTTTTAACCCCTTGACTGCAGATTTCCTACAAGAAGACATCACCAAGCTACAGGAATGGAACAAAAAGTGTCTGTTACAATTTAATGAAGAAAAATGTAAAGTTATGCACACTGGGAGGGGAAATCCAGCATACCAATACTACATGAGAAGCCCTCCACTATCCACCAACAAGGGAGAGAAAGACTTGGGAGTATATGTAACCAGGCTACTAGTGAAAGTGAAATCCATGTCAATCGCAGCGGACGGGTTAATCTTCTACATATTGTAAGGAAGGAAAAAAATGCCATGAACAAGCAGATGATTTTGTTTTATTTTTTGTAGTCAAAGGGAAAATATAAAAATCTCTCTAAGAGGGCCTATTTAGGATCCTCAAACAATAATCTTAAGATAGGGACATCAACTGAATGGGATCCAACCAAATGTTTTCCATACAAAATCTATCAATTCTAATGCTAACAAGAATTAAAATTTTGTCAGCCCCACCCAGGGCTATTCTTAAAAATGTTAAATAAAAGTCATTGAGATGAGGGGCTATTTATAAAATATTTGGGGCTATAGCTCTGAATAGACCAAGCCTAACTATGCCATTGCTCCATACTCCTGTTTGCTATCACAATTACCAAACAGTGCAAAACTTGATAATACATTTTTAGGATTCCATTCTGGGTGACCATCTGAACCAGCCTTGATCCCCAGGTATTGCTTCAAGAAAAACTTTCCTTAGGTCTAATGGAATGAACAGTTAAAAACACAAGCCTCATATCCCTTTGGTATGCATGTCCAGAACCTAAAGTAGTTCATGAAAAATGTATATAAAAAAAGGTTTGTGTACAAATGAATCAATAAACTTAACACATAATTTTCATCATTTAATCGACTACACAATTCTCCTGTCACACGTAGGAATATATAAAAATCCTTAAAACTATTCTTATTCAGTATTCTAAGTTTAAGATAATAAATTAATAAATACACACACACACACACACACACACACACACACAAAAAAAAAAAAAAAAAAAAAGCTGAAAATGTGACTTGTATGACATTAAAATACATGTAAATTGTTGCTGCATCCCGAGGACTTTCAGCCATTATTCCCATTTTAACCCGGTAGCTGCGTGGATCATGATTCTTAAAGGCCCCTCCAAGCAAGAAAAATGAGAAAAAATCATCACTCACACAAACCATTTCTTAATATATATCAATGCATTTGTGATCAGTTTATGCATCATCTATTTTTTGGGGTTTATATCATGGCAAATATTTGCCTCGTTGCTGGCATATGGTAAAGCCACAAATTTGGCCATCGCAGCTACCAGGTCAAACCTTTTTTTCAATATTTTTTTAAAGCTGAAATAATGAAAATCTTGATTAAATAATTACATACAACTCACTTCGAAGGGTACACACTATGGGGACATACGTCACCTTGCCCACCCTATGAGGTCAAACCTAGGATATCATCGGAGCAGGCCTCCATGCAAGTTCCATTCCCATCCCAAGTACTTCATGGCAGAATTTATCAACTTCCTCAAGCAATGAAGTCTGTGGGTCTCCCCTCGGCCTCCTCCACTCACGGCTGTCTCTTACAAAAATAACCTGGTGAGCACAATGGACTTCTGAGTAGCATGCCATATGCCTGTATAGCTGGAGTTGTCTTTCACAGACTATGAATGTAAAAGGCCTCGATTCAGTCTCACACAGTAGCCGCTGGTTTGATCAAAAGTCATTTCATCAATATCCCATGATTCTGCACAGGTACTTATTACCAAAATTATCAATTTAACTCCTCAAGTCACAATTAAAGTAGAGCAGGGTGCACAAGCAACTTGAAGATCTGAATCCTTGTCCTGCACAAGTATCGACAATGTTATCGCTGAGCGCATCCAAACACCGTAGGCAGAGCCAATCTGTTGAAACGCTTTTCTTTTACAGTAATGAAAACAGCTAAAGGGCATAAGATTAGAGAAAAAAAGCCCACTCAGCACTGTTCCAGCAAAAAGAGAACAGAACAAGAGGCCAGAAGAGAGGGTAAAATAAATTTCCAGTTGTAGAGGTGTCTTGATACTCCATTAATGTTGTGAGCATGAGGAAATAGATGAAAAAAGGCTGTTCCAGAGTTTACTATTGAAAGAGATGAAAGAATATGAAGGCTGGTCGTCTCTTGATTAATGGATTTGGATAACATAGGGATGAACTAAGTCAGAAAGTCGTGTGCAGCGAGCTGTGGGAGGGGTAGAGGAATGCAGTTAGCAAATTCAGAAGAGCAGTCAGAATGAAAATATCGGTAGAAGCTAGTAAGAAAAGCAACACTGCGACGGAGTAAGTAGGACATTGTCAGTAAGAGGAAGAGAGTTGATGAGATGGAGACTATACATAACACAAACCTCGAGGAAGAAGATTTAGCCAGATATGAGATATGAAGTTTCCAGTTAAGATTTTGAGTTAAGAATAGACTAAGAATGTTAAGTGTAGAAGGGGATAGCTGGGTGTTATTGGAGAATAAGGGAGGATTAAGTCAATTTGACCAGTGGAAAAATAGAGTTGTTGAGGCATTGAAGGACACCAATTCTACCCTATTCAGAAATGGCAGCAATGTCAGAGATTAATTACTTTGTAGCATCCAGCCTTGCATCCTGAAATTCCTATTGGGAGGGTATTGTTAAAGGACATTGAGTAATGCAGTGTAAAATCATCAGCGTATGAGTGGATAAGACTGTTTCAAAATGATCATTAATAAACAATAGAAAGAAACTGGGAGATACAAGAAAGCCCTGTGGAATACCACTATTGATAGGTTTTGGGGGAGAGCAGTGACTATCTACCACAGTTGAGATAGATCAGCCTGACAGGAGACTGGAGATGAAAATAGAGAGAGGGATAGGATCTGTATGGGAGTAGTTTGGAAACAAAGATTTGTGACAAACTTTGTCAAGAGTTTTCAAGATGTCTAAGGCAGCAGCTAAAGTTTTACCAAATGACTGAAGGGATAGCCAACAATCAGTTAGGAAGGCGAGAATATCACCAGTGGAATGCCCCTTGAGGAACCCATTTTCATGATCAGAGAGGTCAGAAGTTGATAGATGCTCAAAAACTTTCCTGTTAAGGGGTGCGTTTGAGCCAAGAATAGGAAATATCCCCCTAAAATTTTATTTTCTGTTTTTCGCATTTCTACTTTGGTCTATGTTCATGGATAACTGTTTTAAAATATCTTAGCAGTACGATGCCTGTTTCCAATGGAAATTAGTCATTATCGGACACTATCTCAGGCCTGGAGTGGCACGCTTGCACGCGACCGGGCTCTAGAACAAAGGTGTTATGTGTTTATTATGTAATTTATATGATTTTTAGGCAGTTTTTCGATATATGTAGCTGCAAAGCAGCTGACTGATGAAGTTATTGACAAGCTCTCCTCATACTACACAAAGGCTGTCAGAGATAAACATGAGACTGTTGGTAGCATGAGGTCAGCGATAATGGCCAGCTATTATCACCACGCTGCCACCAAAAATGAAGAACATCGGCTGTGCCCCGAGAGTCAATCCCCATGGTGCTGGATGCAGAGAAGCCTGGCAAAAGGGGAGAGACCAGCACCACACACTGACAAGAGGATTTACTTCTCCCACATATCATACGACAACCTCAGCCTCATCAGGACGGTGTCCCGTGACCTCACAAGACCAGAGCTGCTGGAGAAGTGCCTGAAGGGGAGGACACAGAACAGAAATGAGAGCCTATATGGAAAGGTCTGGAGGAAGGCTTCAAAAGACAAATTCTGTGGCCCACATAGGACTGTCTTTGTGTCCCAGGTCACAATCCTGGAGCATAACTTTGGGCACAGTGAAGCCAACCTCCTGACCTCGCTTGGGTTCAAGAGGTCCCCCAACTTCATAGATTCTCTTGAGCAGAAGGAAAAGAGGACAAGTAGAACCAAGAACGAGAAGAAGAAGAAGAAAAAAGACAAGAAAACAAGCCAGCAAGGCAGCAGAAAAACATTATAAGCCTGGAGGCTTCTGAGTAAACACCTATCTACAATGAGTGGGGTGGTGCCCCATGATACCCACACCATCGAGTGTATAATATCCTTTGAAAAGGAGGGGACCAGGTACCATAACTCAGAAATATCTGTAGAATAAAAAATACATTGCAGAAATAGCATATCAAACATATTATGGTAACGAAATGTAAAAACGATGATTTCTCGTGATGTAAGTTATTGTCATTTTTGGTTAAAATTCTGATAACCTAAAAAAGACATTTCCAATTGGATAAGTTCATTCAATAGGGTAATGGCAAGACTATATTTCCATCAAGACAAAACTCTTCTAAGCGCCATAGAATATTTTTTTCATATATGTTACACCGAAACAGCGATATGTATTTGGTTACGTAGTAAAAAAAAAAATTATTATATATATGGAAACAAAACATTGCCAACACATATTGTCCAAATGTTAGCACTGAGGTTACTTTACATTGTCCAATGGACAAAAAAGCTGAAAACCCATATATAAAGTTATTTAGAACTCAAATTTGGTCAAAAATTTTCCAAAAAAATAAAATAAAAATAAAGTTTTTGGTCAATCAGGCTCAAACTTTGCCAGAGATGTTAGATTATAGTCTACTTTATTGTGTAAAATTTACAGCCAAAAATATGAAACTTCATATGTTTTCTAAGACTATGCGCCCTTTAAGGATTGATTCTAAAGTTTAAGTAAGCAAGAATGCTAAGCTATAAGATGGTATACCTTGTTCACTTAAGCTAGATTCCTGGCGCCTAGGCAAGTTGGAAAGGTTGCAGTTGATTGGCTGCACCGCTCTCCCGCTAACACTCATGTCGGACCACATCTTGCATGCTCTAGTGAGACATGTTTCTAGATTATATGCCATAGCTCAACTCACATACGAGATAGCCATTTTTGGTTGACACCATCAGACTCAGCAGTGACTGTAGAATCAAGATGTATTTTAAAAACTTAACAAAGCAAATAAGAAAATGGTACAGGTAACTCTCGATTTACGCGAGTTTGGTTTACGCGTTTTTTTAAATAACGCAGGGTCCAAAATCCAAATAAATATTTTAATTATGCTCACTATTTTCAACAGTTGTTCATTGACTGCAGAAATTAATCATTATGTTACGTAGGAAAATCTCTTGTGAACACGATAGTGTGATCAGAATGCAGTTAAAGCTCCACATATTGAAAACACAGAGTTATTTATAGCAACATGTCACCATCCCGGCATGCGCGACACTAAATTTTTTTAACATAATCACGCAGCGTGTCGCATGCCGTGATGGTTGCAGAGCATGACATGTTGCTATAAATAACTCTGTGCTTTCAATATGTGGAGCTTTAACTGTATTCTGATCACACTATCGTGTTCACGAGGGATTTTCCTACGTAATGTAATAATATATTTCTGCAGTCAAAGAACAACTGTTGAAAACAGCTAGCATAAGTAAAACATGTTATAAATTTTTTTTTAACAACTTCACAGTTCAACTCATCGTAATACCACTTTCTTATTTGTTTTGTTGAGTTTTTAAAATACATCTTAATTCTACAGTCACTGCTGAGTCTGATGGTGTCAACCAAAACTGGCTAGCTCGTATGTGAGGTGAGCTATGGCATATAATAAAGAAACATGTCTCACTCAAGCATGCAAAATGTGGTCCGACATGAGTGTCTGCTAGAGAGCGGAACAGCCAATCAACTGCAAGCCTACCAACCTGCCTAGGCGCCAGGAATCTAGCTTAAGTGAACCTACTATAGTTTGACGGATTAGAGTGGTCACCCTTCTTAGGCACAGGCTGTATGTAAGTGTACTTCCAGCAGGAAGGAAAGCTAGATGTTAACAGGCAGAGACTAAAGTGTTTAACTAGGAGGTGTGTCAGCATGGAAGCACAGTTTTTAAGGACAATAGGAAGCACTCCATCAGATTTGTAAGCTTCCTGTGGATTCAGGCCAGAGAGGCCATAGAATGAATTTCAATAATGGGCATAGTGGAGTCAGACGGGGGATGAAGAGTAGAGATATACTCTGAAACATCCAGAGTGGGATTTTCAGAAAAAATCTGAACAGAGAGTTCATCTTTAGAGAGAGATGTGACCACAGGGCAGTCATCAGGACTAAGTAGAAGTGAGAAAGATGAAGTAAAATTGTCGGAGATAATTCAAGCTATATGCCAGAAGTCTCTGGAAGAAATAGAGGAAACAAGGTTCTAGCACTTTTTCTTTTAGAAAGAATTTTTGATGAGTCGAAGAATAGATTTGGTGTGCTTCTGGGGAGAAATGTAAAGAGTGGTGATTGACCCACGGCTCTTTAGCATGAGAAGTAGAGAAAGTACATGGAATATGTGCCTTATTTCTAGAGACAATCACTCCAAAATGCATTGGGAACACACAGAGTTCCTGACCTGGAAGCAGTAATCACTACACAGGAAATCAGAAAAGTACTGAGGATGTACTTTTCTGCCACTAGATGGCAATGTTGAAGTGATGGGGCAGGGGCACATCCCTGCCTTACTCCTCCTGTGTTAAACCAGAAAGAAACTGGACATGTCCTCTGTCACCCTTAGCAACCTCTGTCCCAGAGTACAGGCTAGTCAATGGACTTTTTGCAAGAATCCATCAAAACCACAGGAGATCCCAGAGTGCCTTGCAATGTACAGAATCAAATTCATTCTTGAGACTGACACAGACTGCAAGCATCCCCTGTTAAAATACACGTTGGTGCTCCAACAGCGCATGAAGTTCAATGATAGTCAGTTGTTGACATATTAGGTGTGAACCTGGACTGTTAAGGTCTCTGTAGCCTCAGCAGCTGGCTACAAATCTGCATGAGCATCTGCAAGCACCTTGCCTGGCACACTGAGCTGGGTAATATCACAATAGTTGTTGCAGTCATGGCAGTCCCTTCTACCTTTTCAGATTGAGACAATCAGGCCCTTTTTCCGATCATTAGGAATTGTAACAGACTGCCATACAGCAGTCAAGACTGCATGCAATCCATGGATCATGGACTGACCTTTTATTTGAATAGCTCTTCACTGATGTTATAGATATTAGCTGTCTTTCCACCCTGAACATACTACAGCCTTTCTGGACATATAAAAAGAGGGTCAATCAGTATCCACCATTTGCAACTCAGCAGTTTGGAGCTGCATGGTGAGAGGGTCCACCATGTACAACCTCTCAAAGTACTCATCGAGTACTTTGAGCAATTAAAAATTGAAATAGCTCATTGAGTCCAACCCAGGTCAGGGGCTGGACAGACTGCTGGCTGTGGGCAGGGATACAAGATCCCTGAGAGGATAAGTTCCTCAGTCATCCATGATGAAAGGAGCATTAACCAGAGTGAGAGATAAAGAGAGAAGTAGTTGAGGGAGACAGAGGTTGCTGCACTCCTCACCCAGATATACCCACCCTGGCTGGTCCCTCATCTGGCTCATCCACCTCTATCAAGACATTATAAAACCCCATGACGCTAACTCTTACAACTACTGGTTTTAAAGGGAAAACTATCACACAACATTGCACCCACCACCTTAAACCAGTGTGTGAGAATTCTTTAGCTAGTGGGTGACCTTGCTGAGACCACGGATAAGAGATGCTAACAATGCACTGAGTCATCTGTGGCTACAAGTTGACTCCTGACCTATATCCAAACAAATCACTGCAGTGCCCTATCATGATACCATTAAACCCTGTGGTTACATTTGGAACAAGTCATACAACATATTCCTGTTTTCCATAAGTGCAACAGTAATGATAGTTTGTACTGTGGTGATATGCATCATAATTCCAAACCTTAGTATTCACAGCAGCAACGTGTAACATAGTGAGGGGAGGGATGATGTGAATTACCAACCCATCCACACACAAAAAAAAAGCAGCTTTGAATAATAGAAGACCCTTATGTATCTTTATTTGTCATTTGTCATTACTCCTTTAGTTGTGGTTTGAGTTTACTTTTAGTGTATTTACATGTACCTACAACATTAAACTTATAAATATGGTGGTTTTGTAAACATTAATCAAGAGCAGAGAAGTGGTTGGTATATCACAACACAGCTTACAAAATCAGCAACAGTATGAACGCAGAAGTAGCTTCCTTCGGAAAGGAACATTACAGCGTTTGCTACTGCTTACATATTTACTTTACTAAGGTAATTGGCACAACAATTGAAAAAATGAAATACCAGCATGCTATTGTTCATATACACAAAGCCATTATAAAATTGGAAAAAGAGATGATCACAATGGGGTTTTCAAAGGGTATAGTTATCAAATATTTCCAGCCAGTATGTCTTTCTGCCCACAAATACGTAATTTTTCAGTTATTGTAAATTTCGTGTTTCTCTGGGGGCTTATCTCAATAATATGTCAATACAAGAAATGAAACAATTGCTCATATAAATATTATCATTTTCATTGTTTAACTTTTTTTAATAAAAAAATGACAATTGAAAACTTCTCATTTTAAGCATTTTTGTACAAATACACTGCAAAATAAAGCAGAATTTGGCTTCTGAATTTTTTTAAAATATATTAGTGTATCTGCATTGAATGTATCAACTGTGCCTTCAGCAGAATTTCAACCAAGGTTTAAATTAAGTACACGGTACCTCAGCAACAGGCCTCTATGCAAGACATGAGCCACTGTGCTGCCAACTTCAGAGGGAAGAATCTTATAGTTACTTCTCAACATGTTAAGTTATTACATGGTCCTTAATAAGATTTTTAGAATGTATCAAGACCTGATGGTTTCAAGTCATTTCAAAACCACCAAACTTTCCTCTCTGTGTAGTCACCACCATTTGCGCACTGATTGATAAAATACTATCATAAATGACTTGACATGCAAAGTAACTTTTGTGGATATTTTTATCAATATGATTATTTTTTTCCCGTTCTGTAAAATATTTCCATAGTCTGAACAGGCGATGTAAATATATGCTTCCAATAATATTGACGACATGGAATACAGACATGTGAATGTACTAGTTTGATGAACTGGGGATATGGCCGACAGGTGTATTGTCATGTATTGCGGGTAAAATAATGTTCGGTGAACTATTCTTATTACCTCTTATTCTTGGTCATGGCAAAGTCACCCATGGCTCAATTCTCACAGTCTGTGGTTTAATCCTAAAAGTCCCAGTCACACAAGCTAGTTTCTTGTGAATGGTTGACTCGTCAATAGCTATAGTCGGTCCAAATTAGCTTGGCCAATTTTCACCGAGAGGCCCCTCCCCCATTCTGGCTAAGCTCCCCCCCCCTTTCACCTGATTGGCTGTTGATGACATCATAGATTGTATCAAAGACACGTACCAAATATATATGATTGAGATAATTTAGCTTCTTTCATGATTAAAAAATATTCGAAACTTAATTGAATAACGACACTCTAGTTAAACAATCAATGACATCACTTAAGAAACAAAGTACAATCATAATACTGCAAGTTTTCAAGGGAGAACAGGCCCTGCAAAATGAGCTCTGAAGGCAATGATAGCAGGCTATCTATAAAGTAATGCACACTTTATGTCATTATTTCCTACATAGCTCATTCACATAGGCATACCAAATATAATCACATAAAAAATATATTATACAGTAGCTTCATACAAGTAGGAATCATTGTATTGAGGAATAAGTTTCGTATCTGTGGCTGTTGCGCTGAGTGTACATACGTAGCCTACCCGTCGCTCCAAGCCCCAGATACATATCTTATTCCTCAACACAATGATTCCTACCTGTATTCAGTTATTATAGAGTATATTTTTTTTATGTGATTATATTTGAAAATAGACGACTATATGAACAATTGGCTTAGAAACAAAGCATGAGTGTGTGTTACGGGTTGCTACGAGAAATTAGCAATGAGGACCCAGACACATTGAGGCAGTGGCTATGCTTGGACAAGACTCAGTTCAAGACCTATTGAAATTGGTTATTTCTTTTTTACAGGAGGACACACATATGCATACAACGCACATGACTAGCTACTGGGACGATTAGTTGATATCTACTCCTACTGACCACAACTTTCCGACCTCACCAGAAAATTCAAATTCAGGCTAGTTTCTCAGGATTTTTTTTCAAAACCACACTCATTTTCACGTGACCACTGCGTGGCCTTTGACAGTGATGTGTTGGTGTCCCCTATAGCTTCAAATTACTAGGTGGTCTTGCAGAGAATGGTAATGTTGTGTCGCATGCTCGTGGTGGTAGATTTTGTTCCACAAAAGAGTTTACATACAAATATGCGAGGGCGACCAGGAGTAGAAATCAAGAGTAGGTGGTACCAGAATGATCAGCCACAGATATATGAGGAGTTGGCAGTGAAAAATCATTAGGCCATTAGGAGACCAGAGGCTCAACACTTATCTACCAAGAGTTCTCAAGAAAGTCATCTGCATCATCAGTGACATTCCATCACCTGCCAGTAACACAGTGCTGAAATACAGCAGAAGTGGTGCTCAGTGTGTCAAAAACTGAAGACAGGAAGACATGACACAGTTGCCACACCTGTTGCACACGTGTGTGCCCTTGCCACATCAAACTTCTTTGTGTGGACTGCACAGGATAATATATGGTTTAGGAAGTGTATAAAGGAAATGAATCTTGAGCTGAACTAGTGCCTTGTTGCCCTTGATTACCACCTCTTTTTGGACTTTCCTTTTTTATGAAAAATTGCTGCCTCTGTTGTTTGAGAATTTCATTGAGATCCACTTTCTTATCTTCCTGATGATGCATAGGTAATGAGAAGAATGGTGGAGGAAGAGGATTGTCAAAGACTGCAAGACGACATTGATAAATTTCCAAGTTGTAGCCAGGAGTGGGAAATGGAATTTAATAATGAAAAAAGTTAAATAATTGACCTGGGCAAAGGAACCAGGGGATCAAGTTGGAATTTAAAATAGGGAGCATTCAAATTAAGAAAGAACAAGAGGAAAATGATTTAGCAGTTACAGTCCCCCCAAAATTGTAACCAGAGAAGCACATAAGCAGAATTACAGGAGAGACATAAGAGCTCTTAACCCATAAAGCACGGCTGGCAGGAATTTCCACTCAGTCGGAGGAAGGCGGGGTGCAGAAACTCCCATCATCCACTGTCCCGCCAACATTTGTACTTCCCAACATCATATCTCTGCCATTCTGCAACCCAGGGATTCTAGTTTCTTTTATTATGTAGATGAAACATTGTCTGTATTAAAGCATTATGAACTACAGTCGTCCCTCAAATAGTACAGTTTCCAATAGTACAGATTCGGTTTTATACGGGTTGTCATGGAAGATGTTTTTTAGGATTTTTAAATTTCCCACTCGTCGCACCAAGGAGCCATGGCGTAAGTGGCAACACTGTTCTACCAAAACACCTGCTGAAAGCATCCCAATACATTTGAGAAAGGTGTTCACCTTGAAGAAGAATTCAGATTTAGGAGAAGTTACATTTTGGGATAAGTTATGTTGCCGTAGGGAGAGCATACCATGTGAATGAGAGCAGTGTTCACTGTATCTATCATCTTGGGTCTTGATCTTAATTCGGGAGGTAGTTGTCCCTTTCGGTCCCAACTACAGCCTTTGAAACGGCTTACTCCCTCAGGGCCAACACCCTGAAAATCATAGTGAAAAATAAATTCTTGCCTCAGTAACTGTCAGTGCTCGAAGAGTGCTGCAAGAGTGGAGATAGAGGCTGTCCTTTTACTAAGCCTCGTCGTTGTTTTTGTAATGGTGTCTCACTCGTAGCAAAATGACGTACGTTGATCTTCCTGGCGACGTTTAACATGCATAACTAGCTGTCCTGACTGATGAACTCCTTACAACAGAAGATGAAAAGGAAGCTGCAGTGGTTATGGTGGCACAGAGAGGTGAAATGCAATGGAAACACTTATATGTGTTTGTTTGGGCCGCCATATTTGCTGATGACATCATCACAGCACGAAGGCGCTCCACCTCTCAAAGCCGGGAGCCAGCAGACGTGCCAGGTTGGCAACTCGTGCTGCTGCGTCACGCGTCTGAGATCACTCGGGACATTCCAAGAGTCCCAATTCCCTCTCTCAAATGCAGCCCAGGAGTGTTTCTAAGGGGGGCACTAATTTTGTACGGATTTTCAAATAGTATGGGGATCCTGGGTCCCTAATCCCCGTACTATTTGAGGGACAACTGTATTGTGTTTTTGTCTGAAATTGCCACACAGGGCATTTGTGAAGAACACCTGTTTTGTCTAAATTTAGCAACATAGCACATGCTCTGTGAGCAGAAAATCGCCCGATAGCCCATCCTTTAGGGGTTAATCGACATTAGAGTAGGCGGTGGCTGAGGCCCACATTCGCCATGTGATGGACGACGCGAGTTCGAATCCCCACGTTACCACCTTGGATTTTTCAGTCACCGCCGAGTGGCTTAAAACTACCCACATGCTGTCCTGAAGATCACCCATCAACCCGGACTCTAGAGGAAACCGTCCAAGTGAATCAAGAAGGAGTTCCGGGGGGCAGCATGAGCCAAGAGAAGATGGTGCCACTATAAACATTTGCCTCTGGGGGGCAGCATGAGCCAAGAGAAGATGGTGCCACTATAAACACTTGCCTGCACCATGACGGGCTAGGGCCGAATACCATCCAGGCCCCTCAAGCAAGCCTACTAACGCTATAGGCGTACACGGAAAAAAAAAAAAAAACAAAAAAACTCCACTGCATAAATGAGACTATGATGAAGTTGACAAGTTGGTGATTCAACCAAACTTGAAATGTGCAGCAGTCTTCACACAGAAAGTTATTAGAAAGATAAAGAATTCAGAGCAGCAACAAAAATGGTGGCAAGTTTGAGAGATATCATATACATGTGAGGAGACTTAGAAAGACTGGGTTTGCCTATTGTGGAGGACAGAAGAGAAAGAAAGAAAAAGACCAATGAAGGAAATCAGAGGTTGACAGAGATGGCATTTTTATGTGGAATACTAGAAATAATAAAGGATATAGAAATGAATTTAGGAAGACAAGTTGCCTGAGAGATATCAATAAGTAGCTTTCTTCATAGATGTATTGACACCTGGAATGACCTCGAAAAGGAAATAATACAAGTCAAAACTGTTCATGAATATCAAGCTAAGATTTGGAGACAAGATCCCACGAGTGTATTTTGTTTCTCATAAATCACAATTCGGTAATACAACTAGGTAAACATACATAGACACACACACACACACACACACACACACAACACACACACACACATGAAATGCCAGAATTCTTCTCTTTACTACACTCCCACACGGCCACTGCGTGTAACGAAACACACGAGAAATTAATCCAGACAAGGAAAGGTTTGGTGGCGCCGGGGATCGAACCCCTGACCAGCGTAACGGGAGAGCCACTCCTTTACCAGTCAGCCAAAGAGGTACCCCCCTGGCTAAGTGGGTTATGGGAGGCTCACCCATCAGGCAAGTCAGCATTACACACACACACACACACACACACACACACACACACACATGCACACGCACACACACACACACACACATGTAGAATTTAACATTCTTATATTGAAAACACGAAAGAGAACACTTTTTAAGATGCCTGCAAACATTGGTTACTTACTAAACTTCCAGTTCTCACTACTTGCTAATGAAGTCCTCATGTTGAGTGTGTGTGTGATGGCCATGTCTTACACTGTACAGTCCTGTACCTTGGCATTAAGTGGTTCTGTCATGAGGACTACAGTTTCATATGGGGCACATTCTTCTACATGTAGAAGAGAGCACAGCCACCCATAGAAACCTTTCTCTGGATCAGTGATCTCGGACCACCAGGAATCATAAGACAAAGATATCTGAAACACATACAAAAAAGGATAAGTTTTGAGTTAATTGTTCATCTAATCATATTTTTTACAGGATTGAGTCAAGCTCTTTGTGTTCTACCTCACAAACTATTTTCTGATGTTTCTGCACACACAATTCCTTACAATAATATATTTCACTGATCTGCTGGTCAGTGTTTGAAAACAAAGTGAAAGTTATAGTTGAGTTCTACAAATGTTTCATTAAGCTTTGCTGCTTTCAGTAAAGGATCACCAATAAGAGCTGCAGCAAGAATACTGTGGGGGAGCTGTTGTGTGGGATGTCATTTTTGCTGTGCACACATACACCATACCTTTGGACTCACCTGCAATGTCACTGGTGTGTGACATTGCCCCTATCACCATGCTCAGCCTTGTTAATTCAGAGGGCTGTACTGGGCTCAGTCATCTTGAACTACTATAATATGTGAGGAGTGAATTGCTGAGGAAACCACAGAAATGAGCTGAGGGTATTTTATGGTAAACTGACCTATTTATATATATTGGTCCTATAAAAATAATAATTTCATTACCAGCAGGGTGCATCAATAGGAGACCTCCCCTGGTATAAATGACTCACATTCCAATGTAATAATAATGAAAGTAAGGTAAGCTATTGTATCATACATAACCAACATTTTGAAAGCTCTCATACAATATCCGGGAAAAAATTTACATCATTCCACCAGAAGTCAGCCACTTTATGAAAATTATTATTTGATATTTCTGCAATTTCTTCATTCTTCATGTATGTGGGGGAGAGGGGGGCTCCACACACATAGTTCTTTTGGACAGTGGAGTCTAAGGGTCTTCGTCTTATCATTTCCCCTCCTCTTACCGACAGTCTTCTACCTCTTAAATTCCACTGCAATATTGCATCTCTTTCAATTTTCTATCGATATTTTCATGCTGACTGCTCTTCTGAACTTCCTGACTGCATGCTTCCCTGCCTTCTGCAGCCCCACTACACTTAGCTTTCTACTCTTGCTCACTCCTATACTGTACATATCCCTTATGCAAGAGTTAATAGTATATTCATTCTTTTATCCCTTCTGCTGGAAAACTATAAAACAGCCTTCCTTTGTCCATATTTCCTCCTGCATATGACTTGACCTCCTTCAAGAGAGAAGTGCCAAGACACCTCTTCTCCAGAAATTGGCCACTCTTTTGGCCTCTTGTTCTGTTTCCTGTTGTTGGAGCAGCACTTCAATCAATCAATCAGTGGTGGCATACGCCGGGGGGTGCGTCACCTCGCCCATCCTACGACACCAAACCTGGGGGTCCCTCCGGGCGAGTCTCCATGCAGGCCCCCTTCCAAACCCGAGTACCTCCCGGCAGGATCTATCGACTTGCTCAAGCCACGAACTCCGTGGGCGTCCCCTTGGCCTCCTCCACTCAGGACTGTCTCTAACAGAGACAACCCGATGAGCAGGATCAGCTTCCAGAAAACGCGCCACGTGCCTGTATAGCCGGAGTTGGCGTTGATGGACTATGCAGGTAATATATGTTGAATCAGTCTCACGGAGTAGTCGCCGGTTTGACACAAAGTCATTTCAGCAATATCCCATGATTCTGTGTAGACAGTTATTACCAAAGGCATCAATCCACCTCTCCAAGTCCCCATGTCTCACAACCATAGAGTAAGACAGGGAGCACAAGGGACTTGAAGTTCGGGATCCTTGTCCTTCTGCACAGGTATCAACAACACCATATACTCGTGTTGAGCGAGTCCACAACACCGTGGGCCAGACCAATCCACCGGAAGACTTCCTGGCCAGACTCACCGTTGTTATGAACTACGCTACCAAGATACGTGAAACTTTCTGAAGCTGCCCACGTGGAGGGTCTGCCATGTACAGCTGCTAAAAGTACTCAGCCCAATGAGCCCTCTGCCCATCCATGTCAGACACGAGGCAGTTGTCAGCTGTTCGGATAGCGCTCACCTGAGAGGAAGACTTGGAGCGGAGCTTCTTCAGGGCTCGGTAAGCAGGTCAGAGGTCATTCGCATTGAAATGGCCCTCGACTTCCTCAGCAAGACCCCTGATATACCTCTCCTTGTCTCTCCTCAGAAGAGCTCTAGTCCTACGTGACAGAGCCCTCTATATGTCCCGATTCCCACTAAGTCACGCCCTAGGACAGTCTCCTTTTCTGTAAAAAAATTAAAAAGTCGATCTCCTTAGCTACCCCTCCGGCATCGCTATACCAAGTCAAAGTGGTGCAGCTCTGGTCTCTGGTACCAGGAACATGCAATTCTCAATCTTCTGGATTTTGCAAAATTCAGGAGGAGAGAGCTGTTGATGTTCCTGGTACCAGAACCATGGGGACCAACACATAGCTCGTAGCTAGCCCTGTCAGTGCCAGTAGTAGCATCGAGTCACCCAACACAATGAGTATGTCCCGGCGAGGGCACTGGTCTAATACGGAGTCGAGTTTGGTGTAGAACATTTCCTTCTCTGCAGTTTCACGCATCTCAGTAGGAGCGTACACTGCAACAAGAGACGTGAAACCCAGCATGTGCTTCAGCCTCACTTGCATTATACGCTCATCAACCGGAGCAACCTCAACCACAAATGGCAGCAGTTGGCTGGAGATGCCCATAGCTACCCCCTTGACATGGAAGCCATTGCTCATGCCGGACCAGTAAAAGGTGTACCCCCCCGCACTGATCTCACTACTGCCAGGCCTCCTTGTTTCAGAGTGCCACATGTCCACCCTCAGCCTTCCGAGCTCATTTGATAGGTGGGGCAGTCGATCATCGTCTGAGAGGCTCCGGACATTCCAGGAGCCCACACACAGAGTCCTCCGAAGGTTAACCCCGGGCCTGGTTCTGTGGGCGGGCGCAGCCTCTGCACCACCCCAGCCACCCCCAAAACAAAAAGAGGGACTAGGGTGCTCTTCCTCCTTCGAGGTGCGGGGGTCCCGTAGGTTTTGCCCTGCACCCGTCACTGATGGCAGGCTCCCGGGATGTGGATGCATCGTGGAAGCCCGCCGCGCAGTCAGGCCCCCCAGCAAGACTGGATTGGGGTCGAGGCTTGTGCCCCGAGTATGACCTTTACTTTTTAATTTGTTTTTGGCTGAGGATACATTTTTTGTGGGGGGGGGGTAGGGGGGTGCAAACCCTTCCCCCAACCAGCCCAGATCAGGGGCTGGCCTGACTGCTCGCCATAGGGCAGGGACGCAGGACCCCTGGGGGGATTAATCCCCCGGTTACCCAAAGAAAGAAGCATGGACAGAAGAGTGAGAAAGCGGGGAAAGACAACTCGGGGAGGTTGAGGGCGCTGCATTCCTCATTCAGATAGACCTGCCCCTATCCAGCACTTGGCGGGCTTTTTTGCTGCTACTTTGTTTGAGTGCTCTTCAGCTGTCTCCCTTGCTGTGAAAAAAAAATAAATAAATAAAAAAATAAAAAATCCTCAGGCTATTGTGATGCACCACTCATTCCTCTCAGCCAATAGGAATATTTTTGCTAGTTCCACGGCATTGGACGTTATCTTATTGCTAGATTTAAAGTACAGTCAAATCGCGTATGACGCAGATTCATAAGGTGCGGTTTCCTATGACGCGGTATGGTTTCAGACCCGTATGTTCAAATCACGCGGGTAAAACCATCTATGACGCGGTTCGTGATCTTCCCTGGCCAATCGAGAGCAGAGTTGCCAGGTTGGATTTTTTTTCTGAGGGGGAAAATCTCATGGCAATTGGGTTAGTTTTTGGGAGGATTTCTATCCCGTATCTCTCTCTCTCTCTCTCTCTCTCTCTCTCTCTCTCTCCGCACATTTTTGTATTCAGTAAGTTACATAATTAATTATCCTCACTATCAGAATGATCATATAGCCAAAATTTAAAGATGTAGACAAGAAGAATGTTCGCAGTCGACTGCCGTGGCCCTCACTCAAATTCCGAGTCAACGTCGTGGCGTGCTCCCCAACTGCTCCGCATCTCTTCCCGTCAATCTTTTCCCCCTCCTTTGCTCCTTTTTTCATGTACAGTGGACCTGGCCCAAATGTCTATTCTGGCAGGCAAAGACAAATGCGATGTGGCTAACTAGCCTACTAAAATCTACAGCAGGCGCTGCTTGTGCACATCAGCCTGCTGGTAAACTGGCTTTTAAATATCCAAATTGGCTGGTGTTCCCAGAGCCTTTCGATCCTCTCTTTTGTCTTTCTCGCTGCCCAGTCCGAAAGGGAAGAAATCAGAGACACGGTGTATAAAGAAACTAACGAAAGAGAGAGAGAGAGAGATACCTTTGGAAGTGGTTGGTCACCACTAATTATTGCATTAATATGCGTGCCAAATAATATTTTTGTCGATTTCGGGTTGGCAGGGAAAGTAAATGGTTGGGCGTTTCTAGGGCGGAATGTGGCGGTGGCGCAGCAGGTCCCAACCTGACTAGTACATGTTTAGGGGCCACTTTCAAAGTCACTTTGTTTGTTTTGATCGTTACCAATGGTGGGGATCGACGCTATAATTTTCCATGTGAAACTGGCCTACGGGGTAGTGGTGGCTGCAGAGGAAGTAAGATGTGTTGAGAGTGTGTGCCAAGGTGCAGGGCTAGGCTAACCCCGTAGGTGCCACTACCCCATCGGCCAGTTTTACATGGAAATACTATAGCGGCGATCGACGCCATTGGTAACAATCAAAACAAACAAAATGACTGTGAAAGTGGCCCTAGTTAACCCCCCGACCCACGCACGGCAAGGAGTCGCCTCGCTTACCACACACGTGTTGCAATGGCTTGCAAGCCAGCTGGGAAACCCACGGGCAAGATTCGCCCACTGATGTACGAACAGAAACTGGACGTCATCAGGAGGATTGAGAGAGTGATAGGCGGGAAACAATGAATTTTCCCCGTATCTGAGCGCAGGTGGGATAAAATGGTGGCTAGCCAGTACCAAATTGTATTTTCCGCATATGTACTAAGCGAAAAAGTGGGTGTTGCTGGTGGCTGAGTGGATAAGGTGGTGAGCATGGGGTCGGACTGAACAACATCAAAAGGCAGATAATGCCTACCAGTGAACTCGGGCTAGAACGAATGAAAAAAATAAATAAATAAAGTGTGGGTGGGGCAAAATGGCAAGGGCCAGAACCAAATTGTATTTTCTCCATGGGTTTGGTTATTCCTATGACACGGCTTCCTATGGCGCAGCTGTTACTCAGAACCAATTAACTGCACCATACACGACTCAACTATATAACTTTTTTTTTTAACGTCTACGCCTATAGCGCCGGTAGGATTGCTTGAGGGCCCTGGATGGTAGTCGGCCCCAGCCCATCATGGCGCAGGCAATATTTGCTAACTTTGGAAACAGTTAGCTGACCAATTAGCTTCTGCTAAATGTACTTCCTCCTCCACTAACTTTAACTCCATTAAAAAATTCATACAAATTGGTTCTTTGTCTGTTGAGGGCAGAAACAGTGCCAGTTGAGCCACATGGTGAAATAATTCGAGGGCTTCCACTTTTGGGTAAATTACGCCTTAAGCTTAAAGGGTGTAACCGGGGGGGGCCATATCTCATGACTGGTATACCCTATGGGTCTGAAATCATAGTATGTTATTTGCATATGTTTACTTGTTACCTCATGTGAATTTCATGAAATTCGGCTGACTTGCCGGGGTAACTTAGAAAAAAGAACAAAAAATTAAATTTGCCTCACAGCCTTTGTTTATCAGTCAATTGAGTTGAAAAAAATACCATAGAAACGTCTTATGTACCTCTACAACTCCAAGTGATTACATTTTTTTTTTTTTTGGCTTGGTAAAAAAAAAAAAAAGGAAAAAAAAAAAAAACATTATTTTCTCGCCTCTGTATGTCCATTATTTTTCAAAAATTTTCAAAAGTTCTCACATAAAAAAATCGACCGTTGTTTGTACTCTTTATTGATAAAAAAAACAATAGACAATCAGATTTATAGTAAAGTCTGTGAGGCTTTTCAAAACCAGAAAATATACTTTTCGAGAAAATGGCTGGACAAGCATAATTGCCCTCCCTTGCAAGGTGGGCAAAATTTCACTCACCTAAGTGGTGGACACAGGTGCGACAGTCAACGTAATCTCAGACTCCGCTTACAGGTCACTGATACGACAGGCCAGAGGGGGAAATTGGCCGCTTGTAATGTGTATATTATAATGTACGTGTGGCGACACCCGGTCAGTGTCACACAACAGGATGTTTAACAACACGTCGTGCTTTTGGCCGTGGGAAGCTGTGATGAACTGACACTAGGATCAGCAAATGATGACTTTCATCAACAGTCATCAACCTGAACCCACACCCTTCCGGACTATCTAACAAGCAAATAAAACGAGCGAGCAACGCGAAGATGGGGGAGAAGACGAGAGAAGACAGCGGGCAGCGGGCGGGCGAGTGGTGCTCGCCGGCCCCGGGCACCTTGGTGTGGCTGGCTCTGGTGTGCGTGCGACTCGCTCACGTAAACTGTAAACCTTATGTAGTACAACTGTTAATATAGTTAAAATTACATTTTGTCTTGGTATTGCCCTGTGAGAGAGAGAACTAAAGTGAACTAAAGTGAACTTATAACGGCTACCGCTCGGCCACACATCACTTAACTAAAAGGCTATTGTGTTGTCTCACCTTACTACAATCAACTTGTGAAAGCAGGCAACGGTACACCGGACCTGACGTGAGATAACAGTTCGCGCCTTAAACTTATTAGAAATAACACTTAAACAAAAACACTTAAAAACAGCTAGCAAAAAGGCTAACACGCTCCAAGAGAACGACCTGAATGTGATAGGCGTGACAGGCACCACTTTGGGAATCCTGGGGCGAGTACCACTAACAGTCAGCTTACATGAAAAGGTATGTCCCTTTCGAGATTTCTTTTATGTATCTACCAGGTTTGCTTTACCTGTAGACGGGATCTTAGGAATAAACGCCATGAAAGACCTGCACATAACCATAAACCCTGAAAGCAATGCGATCGTGTATCAAGGACGACGCATACAGGGGACGGTAAATCCATCGCCCATGTCACCAGTAATCACGCCCTCATAGGAGGAAAATGACCAACCCACCACAGACTCAGGGTCTGCCACCGCCCAAGTGTCACCTCTTACGGTCAAACCACACGAAAACATTACAGACTTGTGGCGGACAGTAACGGCACTCGTAGAAGGACCTCAAATAGTTCCGGATCGTGCTGCAAAACTTGTTAAAATCCGGTTACCTAACGCCCCTCCAACGGGCAGTGATGTGTGTATCGACGGAGCACCACACATACACCGGGTGACGGTGGAGGTAACTCTCGCGACATTCAAGGAGGGAGGTATTGCAGAGGTATTGGTATTAACCCCTAAAGGGCCCGCCTGGGTGGTCATCTACAACATCCACAGGACCGGCACCTCAGCACCAAACACCGAAAATAGCCTATATTCACACACTTGATTCTGCTGAACTACAATGCAATAACAAATTACTTTGTCGTCATAGTCATCATCAACTCTTCTTCTTTTTAATTATTGCATGAAAACATTTCTATGTGCTGTGGTTTTGGAGAAATATTGAGTTGAAGAGGAGAGACTTTTGGAGTTAGCGAGGCTCTTGCCCGCTCTGCGTTCGTTTCGCTTGTGTGGCCTTGACTAGTGCGTAATGAAAACGGATGCCCCCATGCTCTAATTCTTATATATAGTCAATACTCTAAGCTTTCTCTATGTAACACAGTCTTGTGATGTGTGGTTTGGGAGTCATTGTAGCATACTCTTCTCATTCTCGTGTTGCTCTGCTGGGCTCGGCAGGGTCTGGCAGGAAATCGGACGCGTCAGAATCCGTGTCAGTACGCCTGTCCATCGTGAGAGCGGGCAAGATTCTGAAGCAGTAGCCTAAACATATCTCTGGCAGTGTTGCCAACGAATGGTCATCGAAAATTACCGAAAAGTAAATAAATTTAGCGCGAAAAAAGCAAAGCGGCTATAACCGCCCCCGGCCCTTCCTTGGAAAAGCGGCTATAGCCGCTGTCTAGTGTATGGGAAAAATGTAGCCCTGGAACCAGCTGAATATCCTTCAGCCCAAGTCTCAGGCATAACCTCAGCGTGTCAGGATTCTCACCAACAAGACACAGTTAATTTAGAGGCGTTCCTAAAAGTTGCACACTATTCCGAAATTAAGCCTACCTTAGTCCAGCTGCTGGAACAATATAGGGGGGCGCTTGCTCTACCAGGTGAGCTGCTTGGAGTTACACAGTGTGCTGAACACCACAAAACCCAATACCAATCCTGTATATATAAATGCATACAAACTCCCCCACAGTCAGAGGGAAGTAGTGCAGCAACTTATATCTGATATGTTAGAACAAGGTGTCATCAAGAAATTGAACTCACCGTGGAATTCACCCTTGTTTCTGGCTCCAAAGAAAGACGGTTCTTATCGTCCTGTGATTGATTTCCGGCGTGTGAACAACGCGACCGTGGATGATCATTTTCCGCTTCCCATTCTTAGAGATCTTCTGATGTGTCTCGGTAGAGGAAATAAAGTCTTTACGAGTCTAGACCTGGTCAGCAGCTACTGGCAACTGCCTATGGCCCCCAAGTCCCGTGAAATAACGGCTTTCAGCACGCCTCATGGCCACTATGAGTGGACGAGGATGCCGTTCGGGCTCAAAGGAGCTCCCATGACCTTCCAAAGGACAATGAATAGTATTTTGGGGGACTTGCTGTGCAACTCTGTCTATGTGTATTTAGACGACATCATCATAGCAAGTAAAGACGTGCATACACACATGGAAACACTAAAAGCAGTCCTACACAGACTTCAAGAGGTAGGATTAAAGCTCAAACTCACCAAATGTGAATTCTTAAAGCCTCGGATCAAGTTCTTGGGGCATGTCGTGGACGAATTCGGCATCCACACAGTGGATGACAAAATAAAAGCTATTGCCGAGTTCCCTCAACCAACGTCTACAGACAAGGTACGGTCTTTCTTGGGAGTCGCAGGTTACTACGGGCCTTTTATAAAGGACTTCGCAGCACGCGTGAGTCCCCTAACCCACCTATTAAAGAAAGACGTACCATTTCAGTGGCTCCCAACTCAACAAACGACCTTTGAGGATTTAAAGAAACCGCTCACACAGGCTCCGGTCCTTGTCTTTCCAGATTTCAAGGACCCCTTTCAGCTTTGTACCGACGCTTCGGCCAGTGGACAAGGAGCCGCTCTTATGCAAACAGATAAGTCCGGCAAAAAGCATGTAATAGCATTTGCCAGTCGAGTACTAACCGCTCCGGAAAAGAACTATTCTGTTACCCACCTAGAGGCGCCTGCTATTGTGTGGGCTTTGAAGCATTTTCGAGACATAGTGATGGGGTACAAAATTGTGGTGTACACGGACCACACGGCCATCACTGATCTTTTTAAGGGAAAAAACCTACATGGTTGTCTGGCAAGATGGTTCTTAACGATCCAAGCATACAATCCGGAGATAAAATATATCACCGGGAAAACAAATGTGGTCGCAGATGCCTTATCACGAAATATTCCAATAGGTGCGATTGCCAACTCAGAGGTCATCCACAACTTCACTTCACCTGAGCTGCACACTGCTCAGTGAGAATACCGTGTGGAAGAGGGTAATTTACGCCATAGAGTCGGGAGACGAAACAAACCTTCCAATCTTGCCAGTTCCCTTTTCACAATTTTTCCTGTCAGAGGACAACCTCCTTTGTAGGTCATGGCCAACCAAACCAGTACCTATCGAACAACTGGTCATCCCAGACAAATACGTCCCCGTGACGCTTAAGCTGGTCCATAACACACCCATTGCGGGTCACCCAGGAGGGGACAAGACACTGTCTGTCACCAGACAGAAATACTACTGACCCACGTTACGGGTTGATGTAGAAAAACATGTCGCACATTGCGTCGTTTGTGTTATGCACAAGGGGCCCGTAAAAGGGCCAGCACCTATGTTGCAATACCCAGTACCAGAGGCGCCATGAGATGTTGTAAATATAGACTTATTACAGCTCCCCCAGAGCCAATATGGTTCGCGCTACTTATTAGTGTGCGTCGACCAGTTCTCTAGGTTCCTAGTTCTAGCGCCTCTCAAGGACAAGACAGCCACACGTGTAGCACATGCCCTCGTGACTCATGTGTTGTGTCCCCATTCGTCTCCTCAAATTCTTTTGAGTGATAATGGTACCGAGTTTCGAAACACGGTATTGGACGAAATATGCACTCAGTTTACCATAAAGCAATCCTTCATCACAGCTTACCACCCAGCTGCTAATGGGTTGGCGGAGAGGGCTGATCGGAAAATCTTACAGGTCCTCAGACCTATCGTGAATGATCTCCATGACAACTGGGAGGATTGGCTATCGCAAATAACCGCTTCCATAAATACGTCGGTAAACGACTCTACGGAAAAATCTCTCTACTACATCCTATATGGGGTGGAGAAACGTCTTCTGTACGACCTCCTAACAAAACCACACTAACCTTTCAATAACATTGATAAGTACGCGCAACAACAGATGCATCTTTTTTCTAAGATACACTCCGAGGTTAGGAGTAAGTTAAAAGCTACAAAGGTTGAAATGATGTCAAAACAACACAAAAAGGCAATTAGAAATAAAAGAGGGTGACACCGTCATGATTAAGCAAGCGGAAAGGAGTTCGAAACTGGGGGCTAAATTTGTGGGTCCTTACCGAGTTGTTCGGAATTTCAGGGGAAATATGTTCAAGGTTCTTGAGCCAAATAGTGGAGTCAGTCTAGAAGTTCACAGTGATCGTCTGAAAGTAATTCCCTTGCCCTTGGACCTTGATATTGGTAATTCCCCTTCAGAATCAAATGTTCAACAAAATAATCCCAACACCCATGGCTATAACTTGAGACCACGAGTTTAAATATTTCATTCCCACCACTTTCAGGTCATGATGTTGCGTTTTCTGATCATCTTGTTGTACCTCGACTCCCTACTTGCAACGACACCAATCCACCTGAAGCCTGGCGCCCTCACGGCACACATAGGAGAGGTCTTCCTCATAGAAGATATGCTCCTCGTGAAATATCCATATACAGTAAAACCCCGATTATCCGAAATGGATTCGGATAAGCCGATTTTTCGGATAATCCGGATTTATGGCCGCCATTTTGATCGCCGCCAGTTTGATCGTCGGCATTGTGTCTTGCTTTCTCGTTTGGATGAATATCACTTTGATCTTGCACCTTGGTTCTTATTTTCTCATTAGAACACATGTAGCTAGTATGGACGGACCATTAGCCAGGATGGATGAGGATGCTGTCGCTGCCGCCGACTGACGATGTAAACAATGAAACCAAACAAACACACGCTACGCTAAACAAAGTAGTACGCTTAAAACATGTGATGTTAATGTTTTATTGTATGTTTGTCTGTGTGTCTCCTTGTCTGGACCAGTGTATGTTGATACTTGTGAGCGTTGCAGATCTGAATTGTGAATGTTGCAGAGTGCGATTGTGAATGGTTGTGCAAGCTTGCAAGTGTGACCTTGATGCATCGTGCAGGTGGAGACACAGTATGATGACTCATATTAACACGCAACTTGTATGTTGGAAGGGGAATGTGGCATGGAGTGGAGAGGGGAGTCGTGTTTGTGTCGTTGTCTTGAGAGTACGGTGTGAGAGTAGTCGTGCAGTAGTTTGTTCGTTCGCCGCACCTACGTCCTTGCTGGGGCGAAGGTGCGGACGTGGTGTTGTTGAGAGTTTGTTTAATGTTTTTTGTCTAATACATTGATCTATTCGTTACAAGCTATTTCGGCAATACGTATTAGAAAGCATATTCATTTTAACTGTTCTTATCAATTTTAAATGTGTTAATATAGTACATATGTAGTTACTTTTATTTATTTTTGATGTTTTATAACGTTTTAGTATAGAAAAAAAAAATTTAATTGCATTATCCAGATCAATTTCGGATAATCCGGTTTTTCAGATAATCCGCTTTTGGATAATCGGGGTTTTACTGTACTTCCTTGACCAACACCACAGACACAATCAGGATAGTCTCAGAAAAACTACTCGGCATGGTACACGCCATACAGGCAACCAAGACTAGGGAGTCAAAGGCACCTTCTAGTACCAACTCTCTGAATCTTTTTCAACTACTGGAGGATAGGATTCTGTTCTTATGGGGAAAGGTTGATGAAGTAGACATGGACTATAGCTTTCACTCAGTTCACTCTCGGGTAAAGAGGGGGCTGCTCAACATCGTTGGATCCGCCTCAAAGTTCCTCTTCGGTACGGCAACTGACGAGGACGTGCGCGATTTGCGGGACCACTACAATCGTGTACTTTCCTTTGCTGCCCGAAATCGCAGGGTCATCAACGCCAATTGCAGAAAATTTGCACGGTTGCATACTCACATTGAGGAACTGCTAGAGCAAACGAATAAGATGGTAGAAGTTGTCAACATAGTTGTCAAGCAGATCGACCAGGTGAATCAGTTTCTCCTTCTAGATCAGGCCTTGCATGTATTGGAAAACGTCATTAACTCTGTCGCAACGGCAAATCAGCAAGTTATTAGCAACATGGTAGATGCAGCGCACGGCAGAGTTACACCTGCCTTGTTTCCTCTACACGATTTGAGAACGACTATCCATATCGGGTATCAAAATTATAGTCTCAATCCTTTGTTCAACCCAGACATGAGTCAATATTTTTACCCCTTGATTGAGGCCAGCCTCACGCCCGATGCCATAATCATTCATGTTCCGTTTCAGACGGCAGATGTGTTTGAGGCACATGAAATTGTTCCATTTCCCTACTCTGCTAAGGACAGTGTGTTAGCCCTGGACACGTCCCCGTCTCTTGTCTTAATCACAAAGGATTTCGCTCTGTATTCAACGGGTAGCTACTCACTCTTGCAATATTGCGAGGAGACGGTCTTCAGGCGATTCTATTGCTCTGTGTCTCTTTTTGCCTTCCTACCAGTTTGGGGAGGAGTGTGCGAGATCGCCCTCACCCGGGTGAATGCGTCTGAAGTTCTCCTGTGCCCTTACAAGCAACTGCCCCCAACACCTGTTTTCCATAAGAACTTTCAGGGTCTACATTATTTCTATTTTCCTCAGTCCTTCTATGTATCAGTAATCTGCCCGGAGGGTACCACTTACCAACGGGTTACTGGTCACTATGCCATAGCGGAAGCATGCTATATCCGCTCCACTAACATAACAACGTACCCGTCCCGGATCCATCTGGTTTTCACTGCCAATATTTTCCATCGAGTGTTTCCTCTGCGGTCTCTCGATAACATTCACTTCTCCAGCATCTCTTATGTGACTAATTCCCTTAATTCTTTGTCTTTTGCAAACGAAACAGAGTTTGCAGAAACCCTGGAGGAAACGCTGCCTGAATACTTGCACCTCACCTACTTGTACCCTGGAATTTTTGTGCCAATGTATCTGATGTTCGTCAGTCTCATCATCATGTGCTACCGTATTAGGAGGAACTCTGTCCTGTACGATTATTTGGTTGTTCAGACAAGGCGACAGGATGCAGGGAAGCCACTGGCTAGGTAGTTTTTTTTCTCACGCAAGAAAAAAGGCAAAAAATGTGACATTTCTCCTGCTCCTGTACCTTAGCATTGTACTATGTTCCCACCTTTTGTTGTTCTTATTATTATTTTCTGGAAGCTGGATGAGCATTTCATGTTCTGTAACTATGCCACTTGTTAACTACAGATACTTGTGTCTTTATGTTCTTCCATTTAGAGATTATTTCTATGATTTATGTCGCACCCGCTGGTGTTACCTCTCATTATTTATGTCATTACTACACGAGTATTCCTGCTTAGCCATTGTTTTAATATACTTGTGCCATAAGCAGTCTGCTCAACATGTTCACACTATATCGGGTCAACTACTAATTAGATTTTTTTTTGGAGGTCGCGAGGTCGCGATCAGTGGTAGGTAACCGAGCAGTGTTATAGTAATTGTAGTATATCAGTGTATTATTATTATTATTATTATTATTATTATTATTATTTAATATCACCACGAATTAGGCATGCAAATATCAATGGAAAAAAAACACGACAGATAGATCACGCCACCTTGTAGGAATGTCATCCGTCAGTGTTTACCGTCTCAGTATGTATACTAAGCATTTCATCAAGCTTAGAGGTCACCTTGACATACGTGACCAATTGTAACTTCATAATTTTCCAATCTGTAATTCGTCAATCCTTCCAGAGAGCTCGACCGACACGCACCTATTGTCTCGGCTCTCTCACCAACGCTACGCTGTATCTTAGGTTAAGAATATATTTCTTCCAAGGCAGCAAGTGTTTTTCCTCACGCCCACCAAAACCCTGGGTGAGCTCCCCGCAACCAAGCTTTACACAGTTACAGTCTCCCTGTCTGTTGTGTCGCGTCTTAATTGTTAACTCTTCTTGTTACTCGTTTATCTTCTACTGTCTGTCCTTGTCCTGCTGTACACACCTACACATTGTTTACTACACACACCAACATTTATATGTCCTCTACACTACACAACATTCATTCACACGCATATAAATACAAACACCTTTCCTTTGTGTTTCGTTTGTGGCTATGACCCGTGTAAGTTTTTGTGAAGAAAGTAACCCTGACGGATATTGCTTTTCTCTATCCGTGAACCGATTAGCACTCCTTCACCTTCTCTTCACCTTCTCTCTGTGTGTGTGTGTGTGTGTGTGTGTGTGTGTGTGTGTGTGTGTGTGTGTGTGTTTACCTAGTTGTAAACACACAAACATACACACACAGATGGGGAAATGAGAATTGAGTGGCAAAAAGGAGTCAGGTCAGGGCTTTGGTCAGGACATGACCTGACTCACTTCTGCCCCTCCCTCCACACACCCTTCCCATTTCCCCTTCTGTGTGTGTGTGTGTGGGTGGGTGGGTGGTGGGGGGAAGTTCATATAATCTAATGGGAAAGGAGAAAGAGAGGAAGAGTGATAGAGTGAGAGATAAGACTAAAGATAAGAGGGTGTGAGAAAGGAGGAAACAAGGGAAATGAGTGGAGGAAATGGGACGGGAAAAGAAGAGAGAGGTAGGGAGGGTGAGAGTGGGAAGGAAAGAGATTAAAAGAGAGAGGTAGGGAGGATCAGGTAAAGGTGAGGAAAGAGGGGGAAAGAGAGGGTGTGAGTGGGAAAGAAAGAGACTAAAAGAGAGAGGTAGGGAGGGTCAGGTAAAGGTGAGGAAAGAGGGGGAGAGAAAGGGTGTGAGTGTGAGGGAAAGAGATTAAAAGAGAGGTAGGGAGGGTCACGTAAAGGTGAGGAAAGAGGGGGAGAGAAAGGGTGTGAGTGGGAGGGAATGAGATTAAAAGAGAGGTAGGGAGGGTCAGGTAAAGGTGAGGAAAGAGGGGGAGAGAAAGGGTGTGAGTGGGAGGGAAAGAGATTAAAAGAGAGGTAGGGAGGGTCAGGTAAAGGTGAGGAAAGAGGGGGAGAGAAAGGGTGTGAGTGGGAGGGAAAGAGATTAAAAGAGAGAGGTAGGGAGGGTCACGTAAAGGTGAGGAAAGAGGGGGAGAGAAAGGGTGTGAGTGGGAGGGAAAGAGATTAAAAGAGAAAAACTGGGAGGGAGGTGAAAGGAAAAGAAGAAAGAAATTAGAAGGAAGGAGAAAAATACGGGGACGGAGAGGGAGAAGAAAGAGAGTAATTGTGGGAGGAGTGAACCAGGGAACAGGCTAACGGCGCAATAGGCCGTGACGGAAAAATTTAAAAAATAGGTGGGTGACGTAGGTGCTTATTTAGGTGTGTTCCTAATTACGTTGATTTATATCGTGTTCATTTTTTAGGCTAGAAAATGCTTATTTTACGGCAAAATCCCGCGATATAGCAAAAATCAGCAATATGATATAATTTAAAAATCCGCGATACAGCGAGACCGCGATAAGTGAACCGCGATATTGCGAGGGATTACTTTATTTAAGAAATATTCGTCAAAAAAATACCCCCGTTCACGCCCCTTAAGGTAGGGCAATTGGACAATCCGACTATTATTAGAAAAACTGTTTGTTTTCTAGGGTGATGCATCTTCCATCTTCCAATTTGGGGAGGCAGTGTCTGAGTGGTTAGCGTGCCGACGCCACATCCGGGAGATCCAGGAGGGACTATTGAAAGTTCATACATAAGGTATGAATAAAGTGCATGTTGAATTTAATTTGTCTATTTGTGTACACCTTAATCATCTAATTTTGGGATGTTATACCTTTCTGGAAAGCTCTGTGTCTAAGCTACAACATACATAAATTTTAGGTCACTAAGTCTGTGCTTAACATGCGAAAAGCGATCCCAGGGTTGGAGAGAGCCGTTGTCAGGTGACTGGTTGACCAAAAAATCGAGTCTTTCAGAATTGGAAAAACAGTACCTCAGCACCTTTGGAATATTGGAGGGCATAGGACAGTGAAAACCAAAACGTTCAAAACCTATTTGTATGGCTGTGGAAGAGGTCAATAAATGGGATTCAGCCGAGCGCTGGCAACCCCTAGGACGTGCGAGGGTAGACTACACGCGACGAGGCAAGACGAGGGACGTGAGCGTAAATGACAAGTAGCACGTACACATATTTGTAACTAATAATATACACCTCATCTGTCTTCATTATTTTTAGTTTATCATTAATTTATAAATAAGACATGCTGAGAGAGAGAGAGAGAGAGAGAGAGTGTCTTGGTGGTGGAGGTGAGGGGTAGGGTTCATCTGTTTACACAGTAAGCCCTGTAGGTTGCCAGTTACTATTTTCACTACCATTTTTGATGTGAGGAAAGGAGACTGGGAGGGAGGATGGAGAGGAGGTGAGGGGAAGGCCAGGGGGAGGCGAGGGAGGGTAGAGGCCAGCCGGGAGGATGGAGAGGGGTATTGCGTCCTCTCTGGCTGGGGTCCATGGTGTTGCTGAACTGCCCGGGAGGGCAGGGTGAGGGGGTCTGCTGCCGGCTGGAGGTGGGGGCGGGTGGAGGGAGGGATAGTGGGTAGTCCTACTGAGTGTTGCCATATATTACATGATCCAGTCCAATTTTCAGCCATCTAGACCTACTGGTGCGGTTTCTGTACGCGTTCAAAAATCACGCTCAATTGTGGCTTGTCGCCTCTCCTCAGCCAAGCCTTAATTGAGGTCTGTTGCCATTCTCGGGTCAAGGGTTTCAGAGACAAATTACTAACCCGAAGCTATATCCATATAAAAAAGTTAGCGGTTAGCAGTTAGCGTTAGCTTCCACTAATTTCTTTATCAGTTTAGTGAAAGCGAAGCTAACTTTTTAGTTAGTGGATTACCAGTTAGCAAAGCTAACTTTTCAATTAGTGGTGCCCACCACTGGTGAAAAGTGAATTTGCATGCTTGGAATGTATAAAATTCTTGACAATAAAGTAGGACATGAAAAATAACATTCAGTGTAGAGACAAACAAATTATTAGTAATATATTATTTTAGTAAAAGCTGAGGTCGAGATATTGCATTAATGAATAAAAGTTTCTTTCAGATAAAATTTAATTTTAAGTAAATTATCAAAGAAATAATCTGAACAAACAAACCTGGGCCAGTGCTCCATAAATCCCGAGTCCAAAGGTGAAGATGATTATAAGAAATGGGTAGGTAAGGATGAGCAATGGCGGCAGTGATACTTTGGGGAGGCAGCGCGCTTCTGTGGCTCGTGTTAGCATGCTACGGAATAAAATGCCACATTAGTATTTGTCTTACACTGGGATAGTTTCTAATTCTGTCAACAATGGATTATGTGGAGATAATAATGGCATTGCTTAAAATAACAGCAACATAATGTAGGTTTCTTTACAAAAGTTAACAAAAAAATTAATACAGTTATACACCAACATCCACAGGGTAGCCTGTGGATATTAAAAAGTCAAAGATTTGGGTATCCGCATGTTTTCTTGAGCACTTTTGTGGCCAACCAAACTGCATGTGTCTCACTGCATACCACACTGTTTCCCTGCACATCTTCATTCTCACAGCAATCAAGATAGTGCTTCCTGTGGGGCATGCACAAGGCTGACTTACTGAAAATTCAATCTTACCAAAGATAATCCTCTTGTAACACCTCAAGTGCCCCTTACCAGACTACTTGGCAGACTACTCGTAAGAAGCATTAGAGACACACTGGAAAGAGTCCATTTAATGAGACCTATATAAGGGGCATAGTCATATCTCCTGCAACAAAACTATTTCTCCTACAACAAAACTATTTCCTACACAAAAACAAATATCCAGCACATTTCCTACACAAACACTGAGTACCCAGCATATCTCCTACAGAAAACAGTATCTCCGGCATAACTCCTACAGTTATGTTGTCATAATGTCTCCTACAATTCTGCCTCAAAAACTCGATTTCTCCACCTATCAACTCGACACAATCTTCCAAACACCTATCCCCTATTCTTTGACAACACTCAGCCGTCACCCTCTTCAACACTAAATATACTCGGTCTATCCTTAACTCAAAATCTCACCTGGAAACTTCACATCTCCTCTCTCACTAAATCAGCTTCCTCGAGGTTGGGCGTTCTGTATCGTCTCCGCCAGTTCTTCTCCCCCGCAGAGTTGCTATCCATATACGGGCCTTGTCCGCCCTCGTATGGAGTATCCATCTCACGTGTGGGGGGGCTCTACTCACACAGCTCTTCTGGACAGAGTGGAGTCTAAGGCTTTTCATCTCATCAGCTCTCCTCCTCCTACTGATACCCTTCTACCTCTTAAATTCTGCCGCCATGTTGCCTCTCTATCTTCTATCGCTATTTTCACGCTGACTGCTCTTCTGAACTTGCTAACTGCATGCCTCCCCCCTTCCCGCGGCCCCGCTGCACACGACTTTCTACTCATGCTCATCCCTATACTGTCCAAACTCCTTATGCAAGAGTTAACTAGCATCTTCACTCTTTCATCCCTCATGCTGATAAACTCTGGAACAATCTTCCTTCATCTGTATTTCCTCCTGTCTACGACTTGAACTCTTTCAAGAGGAGGGTATCAGGACACCTCTCCTCTGTAAATTGACCTCTCTTTCAGCCACTCCTCTGTACTTTATTCAGGAGTAGTAAGTAGACAATCATACTGCTTACAAACATCACTAAAGCAAGAATAATACAGCGTCAGAGTGGCACGCAAGATAAGGAAAGTTGGCTGTCAGGTGGGAGTACGCACCGTAGTGTACTACATACAGGCTAAAATCAGCTGATATGAGTGTTATTATACCTTTCCCCCTTATTTTTAAATCATTTTCAGTTGATTTATGCAATAAAAAAAATCGATAAGGGGCTGGGACTGAGGTGAAAAAAAAGCTCAAAATAGCGCAGGCCTGTACGGGTTAAAAGGAAAAACCTGGCAACCCTAAGCTGAGCCCTGGGCAACCTACCTCAGATTCAGGGCTGCGAAGAGAGTGGAGACGTTATGAGTATCCTACAGGAATCACACTCATCATGTACAATGTCACACGAGGCCTTTTTCCTCCAACCACGTTGGCAGTAGGGGCAACCAGTAACTCCAACTTTTCCGTGTGTGTCACACACGGACAAGGTTGGTTACACGTATCCACAATGTAAACAGAGCACAGATCATTCGCTTCTTTTTAAAATCTTCTTGGCTAAGCTTTCATGCCTGTGGTCTCACAGTAAAGAGTGTTTTCTTATCTTGCCATATAAATAGTAAAAAAAGCAGCTCTGCCAGTCCACTTTGTGAGTCTATTAGTGGGCCATCTTCCTCTGCTCCTCACTCATCAGTCACTGCTGTTGTCTATTTGTTTACACGCAGCCATGCAGTTGTTCATACTCACAACTGTTTTCCACCGTACAGACAACCAACAACTCGCTCACGGTTGGGCATACGAGCAACCGCAGTTACCACTTGGTGATAGGTTCACATTTTATCCTAGCCATATAGGTCGACGCTAGTTTTGGAGGGATTTTTTCAGGCTCCAAAAGTTGACCTGTATGCTGAAATTTACAGTAACAAGTTGTGTCAGAATGGTGCTGTTTGCCAAATGGCCAGAGAGGTTGTAGTGTGGGGGACTGTGCGGATGGGGGGTGCTGTGTTTGTAAACAAAGGAGTCATCAGAATTATATGAGTGTGACCAATATCACCTCTGCTGCCTCTTCTTACCTGCTATGAATATTTCAATTCTTCAACTATGATTGCCATTTTCAGTAAAGGGTCACCTATATGAGATGCTGAGGGAATCTTGTGGGGGGAGCTTTTGTTGTTGGTAGCCATTTTTATTGTACTCAGCTGCATCGACTAGCCTGCCCCACCCCCCTGACACGCAGGGAGCTGCACGGCTAACGTGAGAACCAAACATGTCCCAGGATATTGAGTAGCTTATTTCCCATAAGGTCAATGGATATAAGTTTTGCGTATTTGAGTTTCACACTAACTACAATGGTCCAGATTAGGCGGAAAACTCGTTGCACTGCTGTTCATATGTACGATGTATACATGGAAAGAGTTTACATGCATTCGCAGAGCATAACAGAAAATTCTTTTGCTTCTGAACATAATGAAAAAGACACATTTGTAATGCGGGGAAAACTTAGAAGTCAATAACCTGTAATAACCATAGCTGGGCGTTATCGCGATAAGTTATCACGATACTTTATCGATGATAACAAAATCGGGTTATCGGCCATCCGCTACTTATTTAAATATATATCGGTATCTTCGTTACTTTTGTAACCAAACTAGCAATAATCGCTACTTTTTTCCACCTCTCAGAAAAAAAAAAAAAAAGTTGTCTCCTCCCTACTGCGCATGCGTGGCCTGGGCGCCCGGTGTTGAATGAAAAAACTTCGGGGTATGAAATATCTTTAGTGAAGAGATTTCATACTTAGATCAATATTAAAACACTAGGTTATTTCTTTATGTTAGGCTCAAAAATCAATATATCAAAGAGAAAAATCATTTAACTTTGCCCCAAAAATGATTATTCACTGCCTCAAATTTGATATTCCATATTCGATTGTGAGCATGCCATGGTATTGAAGGCACCCGTTGTTGTGTTATTTGGTGTCCCATCATCAAAAGCTGGTGCTTTTGTTTACAAACATTGGTCTCTCGTGAACTGCGCATGTTCAGACCAGTAAGCGTAGCCCTGTACAGTCTCACAAAGCTTTTTAACACATTAAGAGTTGCTGGAAGGCCGAATCAGACATACAGTACCACAATCCTCGCTGTTTCTAGAACGACACTCTGCACATATAAATACAACTCGTACAGAGTGTCGTTCTAGAAACAGCAAGGATGGTGGTACTGTGTGTCTGATTCAGCCTTCCAGCAACTCTTAATTACGGTTAAAAAGCTTTGTGAGCCTGTACAGGTCTACGCTTGCTACTATTTGCATTCATACTACTTGAATTCATCTATGTTTTTTATTTGAAACATCAATATAGTATCATTTTCGCCTATCGGACTTATCGCTAGCTAGTATCGGAATTGTGGATTTATATCGGGTATCGGTTATCGGTCATCGCCTATATTTGTGTCTCCACTTAACGAATATCGGTTATCACCGATAAGGTTTTCCATTATCGGTTATCGAGAATAAGGTTTTATGTTATCGTGCCCAGCTATGGTAATAACTGATGTGTTGCTCATGAATCAGGTGGTTATGAACCGCAAGACAGACAGACGAACCAGATGTAGAGCTGGTGGCGTGACTACACCTCAGCCGAAGGTGCTGAATGATCATTAGTTAGTTTTTTTTTTACAGAGGAGGGATGAGCAGAATTTTTCACCTGTATTAAATGAGAGAGAACCAGTTGCTTCTGAACTCCTTCTGAACTGGTGGAACAGGCCAAGTGTATGTTAACTAAACCACCGATAAATGCGTTCACTAGCCTCTGGTTAGCCAGCGGGCAGTGGGGGGAGGTGAGAAGCTGACGGTGTGAGCAAGTCTCCCTCACACCGCTTCAAAGGACCAAGCTTGTTAGTGTGTTATCTTCATACAATGTTAATGTTACTTATAAGAGTTGAATTGACACACACCGCCTCAACCTCACCCAACAGGTTCCCTAACTACTGACTGAGCTGGTACCTCACTTGTTGTGTGTCATTATAGAGTATGTGAACATTCCCTTTTGAGTGGGCTTATGATCACCCCCTCGGTATCTTAACCCCACACGAATACCTTGCCCCCATGATCATCTTTGTGAACACATATCGGTGGTTGAAGGGAGACATTTTCTTGTATAATTATGCACCATAGAAACTTGACTAGGGTAGTTTTTGTTAGCTATGGCCAGGACTCTCTATATTTTTATGAAATGATCCGTGATGAGTATGCCCTTGCATGGTAATTGGAATGATGAGTTATAATCAGTATTGTAAAGTAACTCAGTAAAAGCTCGCTACCATTACCAACAGAAAAATGAGTTGTCAATAATATTGTTACTTAACTTCAGTAAGCTCACTACCATTACCAACAGAATGTGAATAAACTTCATAATAATTTAACCTTGTGTTGCGTAACCCTAACAACTAGGAAGCACACTTGATAGCAATAAATTAAAAACAGAGGAACGAGGCTGAAGGCAACACACATTGACTTCTCAAAGTTAATACATCTACTGTACTGACCTGTACCAAGTTATTGTCCCAAGGTAAAATGAATACCCTGAGGACACCAGGAAGACAAATGGGAAGCATATAAAAGAGAGGATGGTGATGTGAGGTCCATAGCGAAGGGAGCACCTTGGCTTGGGCTTGTCTGGTCCAAGTGTCTGTGTAATGGAAGCTTCAAGGTCATCAAGTTCTTCACGGGATAGGTTCACCTGGTAGAAAAAAAATAGATAACAGTGTAAGGGCCTACATTTTCAATATCTGTACACACACACACACACACACACACAATACATGTGTATTTTTATATATAAATATAAAAACCTCTCTCTCTCTCTCTCTCTCTCTCTCTCTCTCTCTCTCTCTCTCTCTCTCTCTCTCTCTCTCTCTCTCTCTCTCTCTCTCTATATATATATATATATATATATATATATATATATATATATATATATGTTACAATAAAATCTTCAAAACAGTAAATTTGTAAATTTCCTAGAATTTTCAGGAAATTTACTAAGTGACTGTTTCAATCGGTAAATTCACAAAATTACTAAAAAATTAGGTTAGGTTAGGTTAGGCTAGGTTAGGTTAGGTTAGTTGATGGTCCAGTAAATTTGTAAACTAAAAATTTAGGAAATTTACAAATTTACTGGGCATTAACTAACCTAACCTCAAACCTAACCAAACCAACTAACCTAACCTAATTTTTAACCTAATTTAGATGAATTTTAGTAATTTTGTGAATTTACTGATATATATATATATATATATATATATATATATATATATATATATATATATATATATATATATATATATATATATATATATATATATATATATATATATATATATATATATATATATATATATATATATATATATATATATATATATATATATATATATATATATATATATATATATATATATATATATATATATATATATATATATATATATATATATATATATATATATATATATATATATATATATATATATATATATATATATATATATATATATATATATATATATATATATATATATATATACATATATATCAGGGGCATAGCCAGGATTTCAGTTAGGAGGGGCACAATCTTTACCAGTCTGTCTCAATACTGATAAGGATTTACACCAGTGGTTCTTAACATTTTTCATCGTATGACCCCCTGAGACTCTCCAGGGTATTGCCGTGACCCCTATAATACATTTTGTAATGGTGACCTTTGTGTAAAGGAAAGGTAAAACAAAACTATTTGAAGATCCTGACTTATAGAAAATATTACAAATAAATGACCTTGAAAAATGCCACAGATCCCCTACAAGTGCTGTTTCAAAATCCATGGAACTAATGCACATAAAATAAAACCTACTTATTCAATCAGTGGGAGGATCGACGTCATTGTTTTGCAGCCATAAGTACGTCAAAGTGAGGAGCAGTGCTCAACAGGCAACACCTCATGTCGCTGTCACTCACAAGTCTACTGCGTGCCTTCGTTTTCAGTGCCATCATTGATGAGAATCCAGCCACACAGCGATAGGTCGAGGTCCAGTATGGTCAGTACACGCACCGAAAGAAGGGGATAGTAGTCATTCAGTGTCGCCCAAAATGTCGGAAGCTCTTGTTCAGAAAAATCGGCTTTCAACTGAGTATCCTCACGAATTTGAAGAAATTCTACCTTCGCAGCAACATCAGTATCACAGATGGTACTGTCCTTCACTGAGAAGGGTCTGGAGATCCATGCATCAGTACAGCGGTCATCCAGTCCTGGAAAGTAACTTTCGATGGCGTCATTCACTGCCAGAAGATGAGTTGAGATCTCCTCACGGAAACTGCATTCAGCTTCTGCCATAGAATCTAGGAGAGTTGTCATATGAGGGAAGAAAGTTGTGTCACTGCCTGAACTCTTTTCACATAAAGTTGAATCTTACACTTGAATACTGCCACTTTGTCACGAATTGTGTGCAGCACTGCAAGGTTTCCTTGGAGTGAAATATTCAGGGAATTCACTTCAGAGAAGAAATCAGCCAAGTAGGCAACCTTTGTTACGAAACAGTCATCTTGCATTATTTCGTGAAGAAGATTTTCTTTCGAGGTACGACCTTCTTGCAACAGCATCGTTATTTCCTCTCGAATCTGCAGCACGCGATTCAGAACTTTCCCACGTGAGAGCCAACGTATCTCCGTGTGAAACAGAACAGAGAAGACAGAGCCCATTTCTTCACAAAGCACTTTAAAAATCCTTGAAGTTGTTGCGCTCCCTCGGATATGGTTCACAATCTTCACAATGTCAGTGAGCACTTCTTGAAGTCCAGGTGGGATAGTCTTCATCGCCAAAGCACAAAGATGAATCATGCAATGAGTGAAGGAGACATGCAGAGCAGCATTCTTCATGAATCATGGAAGGAGCCCCATCTGTACACAGACTGACAAGTGCTTTCCAACTCAGCCCATGTTTAATGAGGAAGGCTTCTAGGATTTTGAAAATATCTTCTCTACAAGTTTTTTTTTTTTTTTTTTTTTTTTTTACGTTGTTGCCTATTGCGCCGGTAGGCATCTTCCCGGTGGGGCCTGATGGTCGGCCCAAGGCTTCTTCCAGGTGGGGCCTGATGGTCGGCCCAGCCCGTTCTGGCGCAGGCGAGTGTTTATAGTGGCGCTATCTTGCATTGGCTCATGCTGCACCCCGGAACTCGTACTTGATTCGCTTGGACGGCTTCCTCTAGAGTCCGGGTTGATGGGTGGTCTTCAGGACAGCATGTGGGTAGTTTTAAGCCACTCGGCGGTGACCGAAAAATCCGAGTGGTAGCGTGAGGATTCGAACCCGCGTCGTCCATCACGCGGCGAATGTGGGTCCAGTACGCTATCACTTCGGCCACCGCCTACCCTAAGTTGTTGTGACCACTAGCTCAGAGTACAAGTACTCATCCGTCATACCTTCCTTGTCAAGGTAGCGAACATAAACAATAAGTTGGATACATGAGGCAGCATCTGTTGACTCATCCAGTTGCAAGGAATAAACAGGACTACTCTTCACAGCACTCACCACTTGCAGGAGAATATCCTCACTCATGTCCGAGATCCTACTTTTGACTGTATCATTCAAAAGGGAAACTGTCCTCAACTTGTGTGCCTGCTGTTCTACATGAATCAACTTCGATCGTTGTTTCCAGAATGCAAGGCTTCATTAGATTTTCACCAATGGTATGAGGCTTTTTGGTCTGCGCGATTTTTTAGAGCAATTCTGTATGAAGCCTCCAGAGCGCTGCTTTGTTCTAACGAGCGAACTGACCAGTGGAATCAATGCGACTGGCCTTCAGAGCAGCTTCTTTTCACTTGAAGTAGTCGTAGCTTTTGTCCACAAGTTGGCTATGGTAAGACTCAAAATGAACCTTCAGTTTGCATGGCAAGCACAGGTAGAACGCGATGCGACTGGCCAGTGTGAAGTGTGTGATGCGACTGCCGCTGACTGACGATGTAAACAATGAAACCAAACAAACACACGCTACGCTAAACAAAGTAGTACGCTTAAAACATGTGATGTAAATGTTTTATTGTATGTTTGTCTGTGTGTCTCCTTGTCTGGACCAGTGTATGTTGATACTTGTGAGCGTTGCAGATCTGAATTGTGAATGTTGCAGAGTGCGATTGTGAATGGTTGTGCAAGCTTGCAAGTGTGACCTTGATGCATCGTGCAGGTGGAGACACAGTATGATGACTCATATTATCGCGCAACTCGTATGTTGGAAGGGGAATGTGGCATGGAGTGGAGAGGGGAGTCGTGTTTGTGTCGTTGTCTTGAGAGTACGGTGTGAGAGTAGTCGTGCAGTAGTTTGTTCGTTCGCCGCACCTACGTCCTTGCTGGGGTGAAGGTGCGGACGTGGTGTTGTTGAGAGTTTGTTTAATGTTTTTTGTCTAATACATTGATCTATTCGTTACAAGCTATTTCGGCAATACGTATTAGAAAGCATATTCATTTTAACTGTTCTTATCAATTTTAAATGTGTTAATATAGTACATATGTAGTTACTTTTATTTATTTTTGATGTTTTATAACGTTTTAGTATAGAAAAAAAATAATTTTAATTGCATTATCCAGATCAATTTCGGATAATCCGGTTTTTCGGATAATCCGCTTTCGGACAATCGGGGTTTTACTGTATATATATATATATATATATATATATATATATATATATATATATATATATATATATATATATATATATATATATATATATATATATATATATATATATATATATATATATATATATATATATATATATATATATATATATATATATATACATACATACATACATACATATGTATATATATATATATATATATATATATATATATACATATATATATATATATATATATATATATATATATATATATATATATATATATATATATATATATCCTTACATCCTTCTGTTTCCCTCAGCTTAGTTGTTCTGAACAATATCTCTTCCGCTGCCTTCTGCGATCTTAGTCTTAATTTAACTGGTCTTGTTTTCCCTTCCACATATATGGGCCTACCCTATAAATTTCTTCCACCTCCTCCTCAATGTTTTGCTGTTCTTCATCATGTAAGTTCTTTAGTGTGTGTGTATTTACCTAGTTGTATTTACCTAGTTGTAATTGTACAGGGCCTGGGCTTATGCTCGTGTGGTCCCGTCTCCGTATCTATAATTATCCGACTTTTCCTTGAAGCTTTGCACACTCTTCGCCGATACTATTTCTTCACTTAATCTGTTCCAAACCTCTATATTTCTTTGTGGGAAACTATATTTCTTTATGTCTCTTGAGCATCTTCCCTTCCTCAACTTTTTACTATGTCCTCTAGTATTCCTGCTGGAAGGTTCCTCTCTTAGTAGCAATTTCTCGTTATCTACTTCTTCCATTTTACTCATTAGCCTATATATTTGTATTAGGTCTCCTCTTTCTCTTCTCTGTTCTAGTGTTGGCAAGTCCATTTCCTTTAGTCTCTCTTCATATGTCAGTCCCTCCAGTTCTGGAACCATTTTTGTTGCCATCCTCTGTATTCCTTCTAGTTTTTTTATGTGTTTCTTCATATGTGGAGACCACACTGTTTCCACGTATCCTAGTTTAAGTCTGATCATAGTAGTAATTAATTTTTTCATCATTTCTTTGTCCATGTAGTGGAATGGTATGCCTATATTTCTCACCATTATATGTATTACCGAAGATCTGATTTATATGATTTTCTGGTTGCATATAATCTTGCATTATTACTCCCAGGTCTCTCTCTTCATTTACTTTCTTTAATATTTCACCATCTCCCATTTTATATGTCCGTTTTGGTCTTTCTACACTTTTTCCCATTTCCATAACATGACATTTCTTCACGTTGAATTTCATCTCCCATTTCTGACTCCATTTCCAAATCTTGTTTAGGTCTTCTTGTAGCTCCTTGCAGTCTTCACTGTTTCTTATATGTCTTTGCAGTTTAGCATCATCTGCGAACAGGCTCATGTAGCTGTTTATTCCCTCTGGCATATCATTAATATAGACTAGGAAGAGTACTGGTGCTAAAACCGACCCCTGGGGCACTCCACTTTCCACCGCTCTCCATTCCGATCTTGTGTCCTTAACCACGGTTCTCATCTCTCTTCCTCTTAAGTAGCTTTCCATCCAGCACTTCATTTTCCCTCTCAATCCTCCTTTATTTTCTAGTTTCCACATCAGTCTTGAATGTGGAACTTTGTCAAATGCCTTCTTTAAGTCTAGGTAAATGCAATTCACCCATCCGTCTCTTTCCTGTAATTTGTCCGTCACTCTTGAGTAAAAGCTCAGCAAGTTTGTCACACATGAGCGGCTTTTCCTAAACCCATATTGATTGTTTGTGATTAGATTATGTTCTTCTAGAAATCTCATCCATTGTTCTTTTATTACTTTATCACATATTTTACACACTATGCTGGTCAGAGACACCGGTCTGTAATTTATGGGTTCTTCCTTTTTTCCACTTTTGTATGTAGGTATCACTTCTGCCCTCTTCCACACCCCAGGCACTGTGCCAGTTTTTATTGAGCACCTAATGATGTCATATATCGGGCCGACTAACTCATTTCTGCACTCTTTAAGTATAAAACCTGAAACTCCATCTGGTCCCACGGCTTTCCCTTCTTCCAATTCCCCCAATAGTCTTTTTTATCTCCTCTTTATCTATTTTGACCTCTTCCATATATACATCTAAGTTGTTTTCTTGTGGTTCATTAAATAATGATTCTTTGGTAAACACTTGCTGTGTGTGTGTGTGTGTGTGTGTGTGTGTGTGTGTGAGATAAAGATATGTCTGCGAAAGACTGCAAAAGTTTTCACAGTTGAATTTCTTCTTCGTTACCGTACAATTTTATTACCCATATTGTTTCCTCTAAAACCATCCATGTCCCAGAAAACATATCCCTGCTATGGCATACAAAAATTAAACAGGACTTATATACACGTCTCCTGTTTGTGGGAGCAGTTGGCCAAAGTTGACGACCAGGACGTGAATATACGTCTCCCGGAGAGAATGGGTTTATGTCATTTTTTGGCTTTTTGGGGGTGCATTATATTATCATTCTCACTAAGTACTAATTCTATCTCAATGAAGCTTGGGGATCTTATACTTAAGGTAAAAATATGTATACATATAAAAATTCATGAGAATCTGAAAAGAATGAATATAACTTCCTTCGTAATTCACCTCACCTCCCTTACTTATTGGGGTCAATTAAAGTTGCCAGCTAGCAGGTGGTACAGCAGGTGGCAATAGGCAAATTGCCAGCGATTTGGATATTGTGCCCCAAAAGCTTGATATGTTCTTTCAATTATCGTAAATTACAGGTTTCTCTGGGACTTGTAACAATTACACTTCAATACAGTTAGTGACACTGTTGTTGATAAAAATGCAGCTGATCATTCTTGTTGTTTTATTTATTTGTAAATGAGAGGAAATAAATGCAAAGCAGAAGCCTATCCTCATAAAAAATCATTCTTGCATGAAAGCCCTGCAAAATCAAGCAAAAATGGGCTTTTTAAAAAATTCTATTTACAGTACCGTCTCAAGTTTCGCGCTCGCTTCGTTCCAGAGGTATAGCTCTAAACTCGAGGATCACAAGACTCAAGGTATTGAAAACACTGAAAAAGCACTTATCTGTTCTGACCCATGGAGATTTTTATTTTATTTATTTTATTTATTTATTTTATTTTCTTTTTCTTTTTTACATGTGGGCTATTGCGCCGGTAGACTATCCATCTGGGCCTGATGGTCGGCCCTGAGCCCGTCATGGCGCAGGCAACTGTTTATAGTGGCGCCATTATAATTGGCTCATGCTGCTCCCCAGAGCTCATGTTTTTTCCTCCTTTACTCCCTTGTTATCTCAAAATATGTACCTTGGAAAAAGGAAGAAAACAGGAAGAGAGAACGGGTTGTTTCAAAGCCACAGTTGAAGCTTCAAGATTGGCTGAGCTCTGAAAACACGCTTGTGATTCGCTGGGAGTCTGATGAAATCATCGCCGGCGCTAACCCTGTCAGCGGCCTCGCTGCCTTGGGGCAGTGGCACACTGGCCGTTTTCCTCTAACCGTAGTGGCTACTGGCAGTGCTCGTGCGCCCATCCAGGAGCGAGTTGTTGGTTGTCCATAAGCTGGTGTCACCCTGGGCCTTTTTCTTCCCCCCGCGTTGGCGGCAGCAAGGGCAACCAGCAAATCCAACTTTTCCTGGTGTGCGTTACACACGGCCAAGGTCAGTTGCCCGTATCCACAACCACAACGTAAACAAAGCACTTGCCCTGTATTGACATGGCGTCGTCTGCTAAAGTAGGGGCTGTCGCGGCTTGTGCTGCCATTACCCAAGTTATGGACTTGTTGCTGCAGTTAAATGGCAGGAAGAAGCTGTTGTGGGTGTGGCATGTCTGTGGTTCCTCCGTGCCAGTTCTCAATGTCACCATTGCACGTAAGGGGCCAATTAACCCACCCATCTAGACTCCAACCACATAAACACGTGGATCGAGTACAGGTAACTCTCGATTTACGCAAGTTTGGTTTACGCGTTTTTTAAATAACGCGGGGTCCAAAATCCAAATAAATGTTTAATTTACACGTTTGTTTCACTTATATGCGATATTTTATTGAGCATCTACCAAATGTCTCACGCAACTGGACTCACACGGCGCCGCGGCCACACAGCTGAGCACAGTTCTTCCCGCACACCACTTGAACAACAATACAGTACCCACGCTACCACGCTACTCAACAACAACAACACTCTCGCTGTTGTGGAGTGGCCATCAGATGTCTCACGCAACTGGACTCACACAGCACCGCGGCCACACAGTTGAGCTCAGTTCTTCTCACGCGTCACTTGAACAACAATACAGTACCCACACTGCCACGCTACTCAACAACAACAACACCCTCGCTGCTGTGGAATGGCCACCAGATGTCTCACGCAACTGGACTCACACGGCACCACGGCCACACAGCTGAGCTCAGTTTTTCTCACGCGCCACTTGAACAACAATACAGTACCCACGCTGCCACGCTACTCAACAACAACAACACCCTCGCTGTTGTGGAGTGGCCACCAGATGTCTCACGCAACTGGACTCACATGGCACTGCGGCCACACAGCTGAGCTCAGTTCTGCCCACGCGCCACTTCAACAACAATACAGTACGTACCCACGCTGCCACGCTACTCAACAACAACAACACCCTCACTGCTGTGGAGTGGCCACCAGATGTCTCACGCGACTGGACTCACACGGCGCCGCGGCCACAAAGCTAAGCTCAGTTCTTCCCGAGCGCCACTTGAACAACAATACAGTACCCACGCTGCCACGCTACTCAACAATAGGGGTGGGCAGGTACTGGTACCAGCTATACGGTACGGTACCGGTACCAGACTGCTCAGTACTGGTACCAATACAAGCCAGTCGCTCATGGCGTCCCTCATTTCTTCCTCACACAAGTGAGGCAGAGACTGAGTGCCTGAGTGGATATCTCGGTGATATGGATATTCTCTCTCTCTCTCTCTCTCTCTCTCTCTCTCTCTCTCTCTCTCTCTCTCTCTCTCTCTCTCTCTCCACTGAATGAAGTGAATATTTATTTTTCGATAGAAACCTACCTCGTTTGATTTACATTGTTTTTGATTTACGTGACCTCTTCAAAGACACAATACTCACATAAATCGAGAGTTACCTGTAACAATAAACACACACACACACACACACACACACTCACACACACACACACCAGACTCGTCATGAACCATGGCAGATGTTTCTCACAAAAAAAAAATTACTTCGACATTTCCAAGTGTGTTAGAACTTCTTTGGTGAGTGGTTCATGCAAACTAAACATACCCAATGGCAACCCAACGGTTGGATGAAAACGGCCATTGTGACACCGCCTAAAGGCAGTGAAGCCGCTGATAGGGTGAGCGTCAGCGATAACATCATCGGACTCCCGGCGAATTACAAGCGTGTTATCAGAACTGTCAGCCAATCGTAAGAGCCACCTTCAACTGCAGCTTCAAAATGACCCGTTCCCTCTTCCCGTTTTCTCTCTCTCTCTCTCTCTCTCTCTCTCTCTCTCTCTCTCTCTACATAGCCACAATGTTTGGAGGAAAACGTTCAGTGTAATACTACCTATAAAGGTAACATGCATGACGCCGATGGAAAGTAGATGTGACCCGTACATGTTAAGGCACCTTGAAACTCGGGGTGATAATGCGCGAAAGTTGGGATGGTAAGAATTTAGGACTACCAACAAGACTCGCGGATCGCAAAACTCGGATAGCGCGAAACTTGAGAGGGTACTGTACATTACAATATTTCCTGAGTACCTGCTTATGGTATATCAGTCTTACCTTCGGTGAAATCTATCAAAAACATTAGGGTGTCAGGCGTCTCGACAACCCCCCCAACACTGGGAAGGCCAAGTGTTTGTCTCCTTGAAGTCACTAGCTCCTGCTCCTATCATACTATACTCTGCCCTCAACTGACTGCAGCTTGTTGTATGGGGTGGACCAAGTCTTTGGGTGGATGCATGATGGTACCAGAAGCATGGGCAGGTCAAAGGTATTGACATTTAACCCCTAAAGGATGAGTGCCCCGCAGGTGGAAATATTGGCGGGTTGCGTGAAAGGATGAGTGTCCTGCTTGCGGATGCCTCCGTTTTCTTTTCTATCTCTTGTTTCCTCGTGACCTTTGCTATTGTTCTTCATCTGAAATATACTAATCAACAACCTTAGGCTTAGAGGCTCATCCACATGGCCAGTTGTGATGGATAAAGGACACACTCTCTTGGGTATATGTAGTGAGACTGCCGTGTCCAGTGACAGTGACAGGACGAGGATGCCCCTCGTGCAGCTGTCCCGCCCATTCATAAATTGTCCGACTCAGGTGATGACGACACCCTAGTATGTAGGGTTCATTGTACCACCTCAAAACCAGGCACTAAAAGCTGTGTAAAGTTCTAAAGCCGCTGAGGTATGTATGGGCACAATCCGCCATAAGGTGCCACTTCTGACCTGCCTTGATGTTAGTAAAACTCGATTTTTTTCATCAAAATGTACATTTTTTTGTCTTTGTATCTTCAATATATACAACTTTTGTTCTATGAAAATTTTTGTACGATGAATACGAAAATTACTTATTTTCAGTTTATCGTAATTTCCAGAGTAATTACAAAAATAATTTATAAAACATATGTACCACTAGAACCAGCTTGAAACTAAAACTTTTATTAAATGAGTTTTTATGAGAAAAGTATTTGAAAAACAGCTGTTTTTTGCAATCTTCAGAGGCACCCTTTAGATTTTTTGTCGTCTTTTCGGGGTTAAGGCCAGGAGTTGTGGGAGGAGCAAAACACACACAGAGATCAAACAATGGAGGCTATGCATTCTGTAGAGTTGCTTGACATCCTAAAGTTTTTGATAAATTTCACCAAAAGCGACACTGATACACCATAAGCAGGTATTCAGCATATATTGTACTAATGTGAACAGAATTTTTCAAAAAGCCCATTTCTGCTTGATTTCACAGGGCTTTCATGCAAAAACGATTTATGATGAGGATAGGCTTCTATACAGCATTTATTTTCTTTCGTTTACAAATAAATAAAACAACGAGAATGATCAGCTACATTTCTATAAATAACAGTGTCACTTACTATACTTAAGTGTAATTGTTACAAGTCCCAGAGAAACACAGGTAATTTATGATAATTAAAATAATAGTTCAAGCTTTATGGGCACAATAGCTGAATCGCTGGTGACACCCGGCAAAGATGAAAATACCCCATTGATAAATAAATAAATACTGACCTTGACATCGATGCTGTGCCCTTTCTTCTTTCCACGTTTGATGGTGCCTGTTAGGGTGACGTAAGACTCTAGACCCTCCGGCAAGTCTTCGCTGAATATCACCTGGCCCCCGCTAGCCCCACTATCACTGCCATGGTCACCACCGCTGCTAGTGCCAGCCTCCTTGCTTGGCGGCTGCTGCTGCAGCAGCTGTTGCTGCTGCTGTTTTAGTTCATCCTCTGGATTTTCTGGTAAAGATTCAAAATCATGGCAAAATTCATTAATTTCATCGCTATCATTGAAAAATTTAATAAACTTTATCTACAGTGGTCCCTCCACATGCATGTTTTTATTTATGCATGGTTTCAGCTTTGCATAGTTTAGCATGAAAAAAGTCATATATAAAATTATTATAATTAAAGAACAATTGAAGATATATTACTGAGCACCCAGGACCCACTGCAAAGCCCCTTTATATTCTGAAATTGATGACCCTGAAGGGTGGTAGGATACATCCTCAGGGGCCTCAGCATCACTTCCACCATTACCAACCATATCAAGGTTAATCTAAAGGATGGCACCCATTGCTAGGTTGAACTATAGTGGGGCTCAGCCTTCCTGTGAATCAAGGGTTTGGAGTCATTGGCCATGAAATCTCAGGCACGGAATCAGACGAGGAAGAACCAGAACACACTCCTCCTGCAATTGTTACAGTAATGGGAATACAGAATGTGGTGCGTATGAGTTGTGTGGCAGCCGAGGAGTGATGCTGACCCATAAATCTCCATGCAAACTTCAAAATTACATAAGAGAAAGGCAGAGCAGAAAATCCCGTCACCCGCCCTCTATGTGGCAACCGCAAAAAAACATCACCCGCCTGTTAGGGGTTAACCCTTACGGGACGGGAGCGGCAATCACCATTCGGTTGACAGTGGATGGGTGGAGGTGATCGCCGCTCAACTTATGTTTCGCTCATGTTAGCCATTCTCCCAAATTTTTTTCTCCCCAAATATGTCAACACTTGTCCTGAGTACTTTTATCATCGACTCGGTGCATCTGAGGCTTTCTTAGTGGATGGACGTGTAAAAATAAAATATCTACGTTCGAAACGCCTCGTCGCTCCGTGCGGCCAGTGACTACGTCCACTCCAATAGCTAGTTCATCACATACTGATCACTCAAGTGCCAGACCTTCCGACAGTGCAATAGAACATGAACTTGATATTTCTGTTGTAACTCTGGAAAGTGATTTTGACTGGAGTGACAGTGATTCTGAGTGGCATAATACAAGTACAGGTAACTCTCGATTTACACGAGTATTGTGTCCTTGAGGAGGTCATGTAAATCAAAAACAATGTAAATCAAACAAGAGGTAGGTTTGTGCCTTTATTGCCTACTGTATCACTCTGACTCCTCTCCCTCTCGTGGTTCCTCCTCTGGCTGCCCTTCCCCTCATGGTAGCACAGCAGCGAGGGTGTTGTTGTTGAGTAGTGTGGCAGCGTGGGTACTGTATTGTTGTTCAAGTGGCGTGCGGGAAGAACTGAGCTCAGCTGTGTGGCAGCAGCGCCGTGTGAGTCCAGTTGCGTGAGACATCTGGTGGCCACTCCACAGCAGCGAGGGTGTTGTTGTTGAGTAGCATGGCAGCGTGGGTACTGTATTGTTGTTCAAGTGACGTGCGGGAAGAACTGAGCTCAGCTGTGTGGCTGCGACGCTGTGTGATTCCAGTTGCGTGAGACATCTGGTGGCCACTCCATAAAATATCACGTAAGAGTGAAAAAAACGTGTAAATTAAACATTTATTTGGATTTTGGACCCCGCGTCATTTAAAAAACGCATAACCCAAACTCGCGTAAATCGAGAGTTACCTGTAGCAATGATGATGGGGCAACCACCTCAGGTCCACCAGCTCTGACCACGTGCACTGCTGCGACACGTTCCACACCTATTACTGCCTCATCCACCAGTGGGCAGGAAATGACAAGGTCAAGGTCTATACATAACAAGTCAAGTCACTCTGCCTTCAAAACTGCTACTAGCACGCGCAGGGGGCAGTTTGGGGTGGAGCAGCGGGGTGACGTCATTTGAATCCAAGTACCCACCAGTTCACGGGTGACTAAAGCTGCGGCGGTGTGTGCACTTTGGATATGGGTTCTTGCCTTCTTTCACCACGCATTCAAGCAAGCCTTTGACAAAAAAAATATGCCCTTTTATTGAGCTATGTGTGACTGTAATTCCAATGCCTACAAATCGCAGTGTGGGGTGTGAGGGGGTGGCAAGTTGAAGGGATTGATTTAAATTAGTCCACCTTTCTTCGTTTTCTCTAAATCCCAGTGTCTACATTCTCTAGTTTGGCTCCAAGCAACGTCCTCCCACAAAGCTGCATATGACTTGACTTGGTATATACAGACTTTGGACAAGGCAGCCTTCTGCTCCCCTTACATCTTCACTAAGTTCTTGTCCACCTGTATCTCCTCCATGGTCCAGGAGGGGGATTGAGTTTGCATTATCCTCTTCCTCTGCTGAATCTTCTCCTCCCAGAATGATGCAAGAGGCCATACACGAGGAAGAGCAGACAGAAGAGGAATAAGAGTGAGGAGAGCGAGACAAACACGAGTTGAGAGGGGAAGGAGAGTGCGGGGTGATAACGTTATCACACCTCCACTGCGTGTTAGTCTAAGCCATAGCAAGCCAGAGTCAAGAAAGAAAACGGACACAGTGACTCGGTCACCAAATATCTGCAGTAATTACTCCCATTCAACACACTGTATCTCAATAACTACAGAATCTAGACACTTTGGTAAGATTCCATTTGAAAGAGGAAGAGTTAACCCTTTCATTGCTAAACGCTCGCAGCGAGCGTTAGGCGTATTTGCTTGTGGTGCTAAACGCTCGCTGTGAGCTCCAGCCGCACTCAAATTTCCCGCGTATGAAAGTGTTCCAACACTATTTCTCACAACACAGGATTGCCAATTGAGTGGGTTCTTCACTAAATTTGGTGGATGTTCTTGCCCATTATAGCAGCATTTATACATAGCTTCACCTATCAACTGACTGATTCTTTGACCAAATAGTTGTAAATATTGCAGTTGGCAATACTCCCTTGCCAGAACCTCAAGGAGAGATGTCCGCAGTTCCCTCAATATGGCTGATCATTGCGCACGCACTGAGGTAAGTGTTAACGTTCAACACTCCCTGAACGTGCATGTACTTTCGCAAGAGAGGCATACATAACCAACTCCTTTAGATCAGGACCTCCTCTTTCCAATGGTGTTTTTGGTTTTTAGTTGTGATAAATAGTTTTTGAGATACAGAGGTTAAAAGAGACCCCCCATTGGGCTGCCTGACTGCGCCTGAGGGGATAGTCGCATCCGCACCGCGCGCAAGGAAAGGGTTAATGATAGTCAGAATGCATATTTCATCCACCTTGTTTCTCTAGTTAAAGTTTTGATGCAGTGAATATCGATGAAAATAAGAGATTGACGCGTGTTAGCCCGTACGGCGAGACAGGAAATTACAACTCGGCCCGTCTCGTAGGGGTTAATATAGACATGAAATCAATGAATGAAAATATCGAACAGTAATAAAAAAAATTATTCATAACTACAAGCAGTTCCTCAGCTGACACACGTAAACAATTAGGCAGAGGCAGCGGCAATGCAGCAATCACCATTTTCTTTGTCAGCTTTCCAGTTGGGCAAAAGTATTACAGATATCCCTCATATATCACAGGGGCATCGAGAACACTTCTCGTGTATCTCGGGCGTGTGTTTTGATTTGATGGTGACCTATAAGTGTCTTCCATTCTGGCATTGAGGTCAGTTTGGCACCTCCTTGGCCTATGACTAGTTGAGGAAGAGCCCCTAAGCATGAAAATTGGTAAGAAGGAAATCTGAGTGGTGATCTATCTATACCAAGGCAAGACTCTTAACAGGTCACAAGCACAGTATGTAGATCAAGATCAAGATCAAGGCTTGCCTTCCCACCAACAGTCATCGACTTGCAGTCATCTAAACAAGTGTTATTGATATCCGGTTTATGGCTAACAGGACACAATGACCTCCTCCCTTCCCTTAAAACCACCACCAGAACAAAACACAAGTTGAGGCAGCTGCAGAGGAGGTAACGCAGATCCCAGGGTCTGGTTTCTCGAGCACAACAACTGAGGATATTAAAAACATGCATGCGTAGGCCATCACTGCTGAAGACCTGATGGCAGAGAACAAACTTGCTGAGCTAGACCAAAGCCAAGAGAAGGAGAATGTGGATAATGTCAGACAGGAGGGTCTGTCTTTAGCATTGATTTCTGAGCTACTCAGCCATGGGGAACTGATCAACCACACCCTCAGGCAAGATTCAACACTCACCAGTGCTTCAGACAGGTGTGGCATCAGCAGTAACAAAATATTGGAGGGCTATTTGGACACACACCACAGATGCATGAACTCCCTCAAACAAAAGCAGATCACTGAGTTCTTAATTTTACTTGCCCATAACCAAGCACAGCCTGAGCCCGCCCCTGAGCGGCAGTGACTCACAGTCACTCAGGGGCAGACTCAGGCTGTGCTTGGTTATGGGCACAAAAAATTAAGAGCACAGGGTCAGGGACACTAACACTTCCTGAAACCTCTGCTACTTCAGAGTCTGAGCCCGCACCCTTCCAAGAGGCTGACTTTGGCAGGTTCACCAACAATGAAGCTGATAACCTCCTTGCCGAGTTCCTGGGGTGGACAGGAACAAAATTCACCCAAGCACTGGAGCCCCAACTCCATACCAGAGCATGCAGTACAGTACAGTACAATTCCTCTATCATAAGTCACACTAAAGAAAATATCAGTACCGTTACTCCATGTTACCTATGTATTGCCGTCGTACTGTACTAATACGAGAAAATATCATAATGTACTTAACACACAAACACACACACACACACACACACAATGCATGGAAGGCCCAAGAATATGAACAAATGATACAAGACACAGTAAGTTGCCTGGATGGAATGTTAAGAGAGGGTGAGAAAATAATTTTGATGGGTGATTTTAATTGCAAAGAGGTAGAATGGGAGGATTGGCAGATGCAGAGAACAGAAGAGTCGTGGGGAGGAAGACTTCTGCAACTGGCAATGGAGCATGTGCTGACGCAATGGATTAAGAAACACACTAGATTCGGGAAAGAAGGAGAGGCATCAAGATTAGACCTGGTTTTTAGCAAGGAACTGGAAGTAATAGAAAATAATAAAATAGATTGCCCAATATCAAGGAGTGACCATGCGATTGTGGAATTTGAAGTAAAAGAAAAGAGAATGATTGACCGAAAAGAGGATCACAAAATAGGGAGAAGTAACTACTCTAAGGCAGACTTTGTAAATATGAGGACTTTTTTTGAGAATGCAAATTGGAGTGGGCTGTACAAAGCCAAAAGTACACAAGACAAGTGGGAGGAGTTTTTAAAGCTGTACAAAGAAGCCAAGAATACAGTACCCTCTTGAGTTTCGCGCTATCCGAGTTTCGCGATCCTCGACTTTAGCACTTAGTACTAAATTCTTACCATCACGACTTTTGCGCATTACCGCCACGAGTTTCACGTTGCTTTGACATGTACGGGTCACGTCTACCTACCATCGGCGTCATGCATGCTGCCTTAAGAGGCGGTGTCAAATCATTGGGGCTATGGACAACCGCGGTTGCCCGTATGCCCAACCGGGAGCGTGTTGTTGGTTGTCCTTATGAATGGAAAACAGTTGTGAGTACGAGCGTGGGTACATGGGTACCGAACGGCTGCATGTGAACAAACAGATGACGGCAGTGGCTGAGGAGTGAGGAGCAGTGGAAGATGAACCACCAAGAGATTCGTAAATGGACTGGCAGAGCTGCTTTGTTTACTATTTGATTAACAAGATAAGAGAACACCCCGTGCTGTGGAACCACAGTCCAAAAATCTTCTTCTCAAGTCTATGAAAATTGTAGATCTCCCGGTGTTGTTTTCCTTTTCTTCTTCTTCTTCTTCTTCTTCTTCTGACCTGTAATGCATGGCAGCGACGGTGAAAAGTAATACAGGTAACTCTCGATTTATGCAAGTATTGTGTCCTTGAAGAGGTCGCGTAAATCAAAAACAATGTAAATCAAACATGAGGTAGGTTTCTATCGAAATATAAATATTCACTTCATTCAGTGGAAAGAGAGAGAGAGAGAGAGAGAGAGAGAGATTTACATAGAAAATCAGACCAGAGACCCCATGGAGACTCTGTCCTTAAACCTAAGTGATTTTACATTAATCAGAGAGAGATCAGAAGAAGTTGATATTAAGTAAGGAAGTGGAAGGAGGGAGCTTTTTTTTTGAAGTCAATCGTGTTACACTGGACCACTTGACGGTGGAAGCTAAGAGAGAACATGAGAGAGAGAGAGAGAGAGAGAGAGAGAGAGAGAGAGAGAGAGAGAGAGAGAGAGAGAGAGAGAGAGAGAGAGAGAGAGAGAGAGAGAGAGAGAGAGAGAGAGAGAGAGAGAATAACCATATCACCGAGATATCCACTCAGGCACTCAGTCTCAGCCTCACTTGTGTGAGGAAGAAATGAGGGACACCATGAGCGACTGGCTAGTATTGGTACCGGTACCGAGCAGTCCGGTACCAGTACCGTACTGTATAGCTGCTACCGTTAGCACCGGTACTGGTACTGGTACCTGCCCACCCCTATTGTTGAGTAGCGTGGCAGCGTGGGTACTGTATTGTTGTTCAAGTGGCGAGCGGGAAGAACTGAGCTCAGCTGTGTGGCCGCGGCGCCGTGTGAGTCCAGTTGCATGAGACATCCATAAAATATCGCGTATAAGTGAATAAACGTGTAAATTAAACATTTATTTGGATTTTGGACCCCACGTTATTTCAAAAACACGTAAACCAAACACGCGCAAATCGAGTTACCTGTAGTGAAAAATAGCCAAAAAGGGTATAAAAGAGCAAAATCAGGGAAAGAAAAGGACAGAATAACACCTGAGTTCAGGGTGAAGTGTACAAGTGTGCACTGTTAAGTAACTAAGGCCGCTTTCATAGTCACTTTGTTTTGATCGTTACCAATGGCAGCGATCGCCGCTTAGTGTTTCACGTGAAACTGGCCGATGGGGTAATGGCGGCTGCAGACGAAGGGAGAGATGTTGAGAGTGTTTGGTAAGTGCGGGGCTAGGCTAACCCCGCAGCCGCCACTACCCGATCGGCCAGTTTCACTTGGAAATACGATAGCGGCGATCGCCGCCATTGGTAATGATCTACACAAACAAAATGATTGTGAAAGTGGCCTAAGTGCATGTTGTGAAGTATAAAAGTGTGGAGAAGGAGGACCTAAGAAGTGATACAAAGTGTTACAGGTCAAAAGAAGAAGGAGGTCCATTACACTGGCCGGTGTTGCGAGAAATATCTCCCCGATGAAATTAATCATTCTGCTGTCCACACATGTGCGCTGTGGGAATACACAGCATTAAAAGTATTAATTTGCCTGGTTTTGTTCTAGTCTGTCAGCTTGTGATCTTTGTGAGCGGTGAGGGAAATATGGAAAGAGTAAGCAAGTTGAACCTCTCTGCGAGCTATTTTATGATGGCGGCAGCGGTTTACGTTCAATAGGCATTAAAAAGTCAATCATGATATTAGTGATTTCATGATTTTTAACAGAAAGAGTTAGCAGATTATTTCATAACACAGAAAACTACCAGAAATATATAGGTTTGTTTAACTGTCCCACGGGTGACCGCGGGCGACCGCCCTTACTTTAGCAGATGACACCACGTGGATCACAAGCGTGTATTCAGAACTGCCAGCCAATTGTAAGGCAGCCGCCTTCAACTGCGGCTTAAAAACGAACTGTTCTTACTTCCCATTTTTTGCCTATTAACAAGGTACGTATTTTGAGATAACAAGGGAGTAAAATCGAAAAAATTGTGATAACAAGGGAGTAAAGTCTGAAAAAGTCATTATTTTACACAGGTCAGAACCAATAAGTGCTTTTAAATGGATTTCAATACCTCAAGTTTCGCGATCCTTGATTTTAGCGCCATACCTATGGAATGAAGCAAGCGCGTAGGTAAATACACACACACACACAAACACACACACACACACACACACACACACACACACGGCCCGGTAGCTCAGTGGATAGAACGTTTGGCTCACAACCAGATGGACTGGAGTTCAATTCCCCGGCCGGGTGAAGATAAGTTGGGTTTATCTTCTTTCATGTGTAGCCCCTGTTCACCTAGCAGTGAGTAGGTACGCGACATCAGGCAAGGAGTTGTGACCTCGTTGTCGCGGTGTGTTGTGAGTGAGTGGTCTGTCCTACCCAAAGATCGGTACTACGAGCTCTGTGTTCTTCCGTAGGGGAACGGCTGGCTGTCTCAAGAGAGACCCGCAGCAGACCAAGAGGTGAATTACACACACACAGAAGGTAAAATGGAAAGGGTGTGGGGAGGGTGGGGCAGAAGTGAGGGTCAGGTCATGTCCTGACTGAAGTCCTGACCTGCTATGACTCTCTCAGGACCTCACCTGACTCTCCCTCAGGACCACATGACTCTTCCCACTGTCCCTCCCTCCCCACACCCTTCTTGTTTTCATCCTCTTTATCTCTCCCTGTTTCCTCCACTACTTTTTCTTGTTCTCCCTTCTTACATCCTCTATCGGTATTTTATTCATGACTCACTCTGTCCCTCTCCTCCCTTTCCCCTTCTGTATTTACCTAATTGTGATATAAACGAAGTGACCTACGCTCATATTGTCCTTTCTCTGAGTATTCTTCCGCCCCACTAAACTAAGTCCTGTGCAGGTTCGTATTTACGAAGCAAATGTCGAAAGTCGAAACAAGAATTAAAGTATCATTTATTGGGACCGCGTCGTAACAACGAAACATCATAGGAAGTGTTTATAGGAGTGTGGGAAAGATTTGTAAGAGTGTGGGGAGGGTTTATAAAGCCTTAAAATATATATAAATAATTAAAAAATATAAGGTCGCTACTTCGTGGATTTTCGCTTATCGCGGGGGGTTCTGGAACCTAATCACTGCGATAGGCGAGGGATTACTGTATAAAAATTTTCAAAAAGTGTTTACGAAAGAAACCGACTTTGACTGAGGTCTCGAAAATTGCAATGAAGGGGAACTAAATCATGTAAAGGTTGAGAAAGGGGAACTGATACAGCTGATGAAAACTTTAGATGGCAGGAGAGCTACGGGACCGGATGAAATCTCGGGACAAGTGCTAAAAGTGAAGAAATTAATTATTGGAGCCACTTTATGACATAATAACATGCTCTATAAACACAGGCCCAACCAAGAAAGCCTACTGGTGCTATAGGCCTTAATGAAAAAAAAAAAAAAAAAAAAAAAAAAAAAAAAAAGTGTCTCAATCAACAGCAAAACAGTTTATCCAGCACAAGCTTCTCCCTGTTCATGCCAGATAACCAAGGTCTACTGTATTTGCCAAATTTTAATTCCTACTATGTCTCAGGCACTCGATGGTAAAAGTGAAAACTACATTAACTTTTACCTTCCCCAGCTGTGGCAGTGCTGTCAGCCTTCTGTAAGTCACCTGACTGGTGCTCTGCAATGGTATCAGTGAAACTCCTGTCTTCCCTCAGGATGGCACTGTTGTCTTGAACACTGTCTGAAATATGGCAAAAAGAAGATAGATAGATAAATATATATATATATATATATATATATATATATATATATATATATATATATATATATATATATATATATATATAGATAGATAGATAGATAGATAGATAGATAGATAGATAGATAGATAGATAGATATAGATATAGATATAGATATATATATAGATATATATATAGATATATATAGATATATATATAGATAGATATAGATATAGATATAGATATAGATAGATAGATAGATAGATATAGATAGATAGGAGAGATATACACTTGTCCCCCATTATTCATGGAGGTTACAGGACACAGACCCCCGCGAAGAGTGAACTTCTGTAAATGTTTGGAGCACCCCCAATAAAGCCTCTAGACTCACAAGTAAAGTGAGAACAATTTTACCCAAACTATACCTAAAAAAGCATTGCCATTACCTGAAAGCAGCATAAAATATAAATAGCATCATTCATCAGCAATACGTATCATAAATTGTGCTGAAATTTATGTTAAACTTCTTACAAATAAGGTAAAAAGGTAAAGTTGGGGGCATGTATTATAGCTGTCCATGGCCTCAGTGCTCATCTCCGTCACACTGGCCCTTGAGCCTGTGGTGAGAGGGAGCCCACATTACCCTGGGACACAGGTCCAGTGTGACATCCAGGTTACCACAGTTTACCTTCCACAGGTTTCCCAACGTACCCATTTATCAACCAGCCCAAAAGGGAGGACGAACAGCTGGATGAGCTGCATGCTGACTGCCCGGGCCAAGATTCAAACCTGGGCCCACGAAGTAATAGCCGGATAATACAAATACAGTGGTACAGTAGTGGAAATGAGTTCCTGTACCCACTGTGGTAAGCCTTCCCCCCAACCGGCAACGTCGCAGTAGTACTAACCAAGTGTTGTGAATGAACGGTGTTCGTCGTGTTCGGGTGTGAGTGACGGAGAGGTTCACTGCTATTCAGGAAGTGTAAGGGAGGCTTTATTCATAATTAAGAGGTGAAAATAAATGTAGTATGTGTATGTAATACATGTTAAACCAAGATATCACTACAAAATAATAACAGCAGAGAGAAGACGAGACGTATTATCTAGAGTTGAGACTTTGATGTTCCGCTCCACCATCAGCATTCACGTGTGACTGTGTGGGCGTCACATGACCACAGTTTCGAAACACGCCACCTAAATCATACCCATACAGTTGAAGGACCATCAACTCCAAATAAGTATATGCCACTTTACCACGGCACTGCCATGATTCACTATAGTAAGTTAACAGTAACCCACAACAACCTCTTACATGTGGGTTTCTGCTCTCATAACACAGTGTGAACTATTGAATGGTGGTGTAGTGGGCAGGCAAGCAAACCATCAAACATTCTCTCTCTCTCTCTCTCTCTCTCTCTCTCTCTCTCTCTCTCTCTCTCTCTCTCTGAGAGAGAGAGAGAGAGAGAGAGAGAGAGAGAGAGAGTGAGAGTGAGAGAGAGAGAGAGAGAGAGAGAGAGAGAGAGAGAGAGAGAGAGAGAGAGAGAGAGAGAGAGAGAGAGAGAGAGAGAGAGAGAGAGAGAGAGAGAGAGAGAGAGAGAGAGAGAGAGAGAGAGAGAGAGAGTGTGTGCACACGTTCACACGTAAATGCTGATGGTGGAGCGGAACATCAAAGTCTCGACTCTATATAATACGTTTCGTCTTCTCTCTGCTGTTATTATTTTGTAGTGATATCTTGGTTTAACATGTGTTACATACACATACTACATTTATTTTCACCTCTTAATTATGAATAAAGTCTCCCTTACACTTCCTGAATAGCAGTGAACCTCTCCGTCACTCACACCCGAACACGACGAACACCGTTCATTCACAACAACACTTGAGTAGTACTACTGCGACGTTGCCGGTTGCGGGGAAGGCTTACCACAGTGGGTACAGGAACTCATTTCCGCGACTGTACCTTGTGATACGAATGTCTTTCAATTCGAACAATTCCCAATTCGAACACATTTATCAAACAAATTTTGTCCTCCAATTCGAATGTGTCGCAATTCGAACACAAACAAACAGCTGCAGATGAAGCCATCAGTGTAGCCAGGTCAGTGAATGTGACCAAAGTCCCTATCTCCCCCTCCTTGTATCTTGATCCCACCCATCTGTGTGTATGTGTGTGTGTGTGTGTGTATGAGAGAGAGAGAGAGAGAGAGAGAGAGAGAGAGAGAGAGAGAGAGAGAGAGAGAGAGAGAGAGAGAGAGAGAGAGCAGCCTATCTCTCTCTCTCTCTCACACACACACACATGTTGGTTCGGTGGGTCTCCTTTAGTGCCGTTTAGTACGATGAGTGAGAAGGAGGAAGATCAGGGATGGAAAATGCCAAGAAGCAGAAGAGGAAGAGCAGGAGGAGGAGACTACAACAGCGGGGAGGAAAGTGAGTACGAGGCTGGAGGTACTTCTGCTGAGTTCTCTGGATTTGCGAGAAATGAGATGACATTATACAAAAGAGTGCTACTAATGGAAAGAAAACTGGATAAATGGATCAGCATAGTAAAGAGAAGGGATGAGGAAGAAGAGCAGAATAGAGTATTCCACAGCGACCTGAGAAATAGGATAAAACGACTAGAGGAAAATGAGAAGAAGTTGATTAAGGAAAATGAGGAGCTAAAGAAAAAAGTAGCAAAGTACGAAAGATCAATGAAGGAAGGTTTGGGAGTGGTAAGAGAGGAAAATGAAAACCTGAAGGAACTGGTAAACAAAGAAGAACAAAGAGTTAGAGAAGAGGTGAAGACGTGGAGAGCGGAGAATGAAAAAGCAAATGTAAGCCTAAGAGAAGTAATAGAACAGCAAAAGAAAGAGGATAAAGAAGACGTGGAGAAAGAGGTAGTCAAGGCCTAAAAGAAAAATGAAGAATTAGTGAGAGAAGTAGCAGACAAAAAAAGAAGTGTTATTATTTTTGGGATGAAAGAAAAGAATATAACATATAAACCAAAAAGGGATAAAGAGGAAATGAAATCGGTCAAAGACCTGCTCAAGAACCTAAATGATGCAGAAAGACAGAGTATCGAGGAGGAAGTAGACGAGATTTATAGAATGGGTCCATTTATTGAAGGGAAAACTAGACCAGTTAAGTTAAAACTAAAATCACAAATGGCAGCCGAAGACATACTATATAGAACAACTAAACTAAAAGAAACGGAAGGATGAAAGGATATATATATAAAGAAAAATACAAATGAAGAAGAAAGGATAAAATGGAATGAATTACTGGCAGAGGCAAAAGTAAAAAATAACGCAAGATCTGAGGAAGAAAAAGAAGCATTTTTTTGGAGAATTTCGGGGGATCGAATCAAGAAATGGTTCATAAGGGAGAAGAGAAAGGGGAGCGAAAACTAGATAAGAAAGATACAGAGAGGGGTATAAGAATAATGTACACAAATGTAGATGGGTTGATCTCTAGTAAAATAGAGCTGCAAGATTATTTAAAAGAGAGGGATCCCATGATAGTTTGCCTAACTGAAACTAAACTAAAAGAAAACATCCAAATTGAGTTAGATGGAAGATACAATGTGTGGAGGAAGGATAGAATGGGCAAAGGCGGAGGAGGAGTGGTGATAATGATAAAGAAAGAGTTATTAGTAAAAACAATAGAATATGGAGAGGGAAAAGCAGAGATAGTGAGTGTAAGCTTGGAAAACAGGAATAGAGAAAGGATGACGATTGCAGTAACATATGTACCACCAAAAACTACATCATGGAGTAAAGAAGATTATGAAAACATGATTGATGACACCATACAGAGTTTGAGGAGATTGCTTAAGGCAAATAAAGGAGTAATACTAGTTGGCGATTTCAATTGCAAAGAGGTTGACTGGGAGAGGTTTGAGAGCAATGGTAGTGATGTGGCATGGAGGAATAGATTCTTGAATTTAATGATGGAAAATCTGATGATACAAAGGGTGAAGGAAAGCACTAGATATAGAAGAGACGATGAACTGGCAAGACTGGATTTGGTGTTGACGAGAAATTCACGTGAAGGATGAATTGAGGTATGACTGCCCCCTGGGAAAAAGTGATCACGTGCTCATAGAGATGGAAATGGAGGAGGAAGGAAGGGAACAAGACGAGACTTATAGAAGCAATAGATTAAACTATAGGAAAGCAAGGGTGGAAAACCTTAAGAAGTTTTTTGGTGAAATGGATTGGAAAGAGTTAATGAGTACAAGCGAAGTTCAAGGAAAATATGATATTTTCATGAGGGTGTACAACACAGGTGTTATGAAGTTTGTACCAAAATACAGACTGAGGGAGAGGGCTAAAAAGGACTGGTTTAATGCAAGATGTGCAAAGGCAAAAGAAAAGAGAGACAAAGCGTGGTCAAGATTAAAAAGAAACAAAAATCAAAGAAACAGAGAAGACTTTAAGGCAACGAGAAATGAGTCCGTGAAAGTGAGAAAGGAAGAAGAGAAACGATACGAAAAGGATATTGTGGAAAAGTGTAAAGAACAACCCAAACTATTTTATAGATTTATAAATGGAAAAATTAAATCAAGAGAAACAATTGAAAGACTGACAGAAGAGAATGTAGAGACTGAGGATCCCAAAGGCATGGCGGAATTATTTAACAAAAAATTCCAGCAAGTGTTTACCAAAGAATCAATATTTAATGAACCACAAGAAAACAACTTAGATGTATATATGGAAGAGGTCAAAATAGATAAAGAGAAGATAAAAAAACTATTGGGGGAATTGGAAGAAGGGAAGGCCGTGGGACCGGATGGAGTTTCAGGTTTTATACTTAAAGAGTGCAGAAATGAGCTAGTTGGCCCGATATATGACATCATTAGGTGCTCAATTAAAACGGGCACAGTGCCTAGGGAGTGGAAGAGGGCAGAAGTGGTACCTATATACAAAAGTGGAAAAAAGGAAGAACCCCTAAATTACAGACTGGTGTCTCTGACCAGTGTAGTATGCAAAATATGTGAGAAATTAATAAAAGAACAATGGATGAGATTTCTAGAAGATAATCTAATCACAAACAATCAATATGGGTTTAGGAAAAGCCGCTCATGTGTGACAAACTTGCTGAGCTTTTACTCAAGAGTGACGGACAAATTACAGGAAAGAGAAGGATGGGTGAATTGCATTTACCTAGACTTAATGAAGGCATTTGACAAAGTTCCACATTCAAGACTGATGTGGAAACTAGAAAATAAAGGAGGATTGAGAGGGAAAATGAAGTGCTGGATGGAAAGCTACTTAAGAGGAAGAGAGATGAGAACCGTGGTTAAGGACACAAGATCGGAATGGAGAGCGGTGGAAAGTGGAGTGCCCCAGGGGTCGGTTTTAGCACCAGTACTCTTCCTAGTCTATATTAATGATATGCCAGAGGGAATAAACAGCTACATGAGCCTGTTCGCAGATGATGCTAAACTGCAAAGACATATAAGAAACAGTGAAGACTGCAAGGAGCTGCAAGAAGACCTAAACAAGATTTGGAAATGGAGTCAGAAATGGGAGATGAAATTCAACGTGAAGAAATGTCATGTTATGGAAATGGGAAAAAGTGTAGAAAGACCAAAATGGACATATAAAATGGGAGATGGTGAAATATTAAAGAAAGTAAATGAAGAGAGAGACCTGGGAATAATAATGCAAGATTATATGCAACCAGGAAGTCATATAAATCGGATCTTCGGTGATACATATAACATGGTGAGAAATATAAGCATAGCATTCCACTACATGGACAAAGAAATGATGAAAAAATTAATAACTACTATGATCAGACCTAAACTAGAATATGCAGAAACAGTGTGGTCTCCACATATGAAGAAACACATAGTAAAACTAGAAAGAATACAGAGGATGGCAACAAAAATGGTTCCAGAACTGGAGGGACTGACATATGAAGAGAGACTAAAGGAAATGGACTTGCCAACACTAGAACAAAGAAGAGAAAGAGGAGACCTAATACAAATATATAGGGTATTGAGTAAAATGGAAGAAGTAGATAACGAGAAATTGCTACTAAGAGAGGAACCTTCCAGCAGGAATACTAGAGGACATAGTAAAAAGTTGAGGAAGGGAAGATGCTCAAGAGACATAAAGAAATATAGTTTCCCACAAAGAAATATAGAGGTTTGGAACAGATTAAGTGAAGAAATAGTATCAGCGAAGAGTGTGCAAAGTTTCAAGGAAAAGTCGGATAATTATAGATACGGAGACGGGACCACACGAGCGTAAGCCCAGGCCCTGTAAAATTACAACTAGGTAAATACGACTAGGTAAATACATAAGGCCCATCTCCAGGAGGACGGCCTCTCAACATTTTACTCCAGGAAATCTGTGCGTAGCGCCAATGAATCAGTGGGATATTTTCCATAAGCTTACTTCCCTCTCATCCATTTCCCCCCACAAAATGCATTTATACGTGTTGGCAATATTTAGTTGACAATATATATCTGGTTGACAATATTTGAGTGATCTGGCCACAGGGCACAACATAAACCCATAAAAATGTTAAAAAAATATGAGGATTTGGGGGCCTGGAACAGATTATTTTTTTCTACATTAATTTCAATGGGATAAATTGCTTCCTAATTCAAACATTCTCAATTCGAACAGCCCAAATGAACCAATTAAGTTCGAATCACAAGATACCACACTGTACATAGTCATTCAAATCTCACTTTACTGTAGAATACTCACCACAAAGTCTGACATTTTATTTCCAAGTTCAGATGATTAACCCTTTCATGCACCACAATGCAATTCACATCAAAACAGAATCGTCTACATCAGCTTTTGACTCAAAGTGCGTCAAAAATTTTCAAAAATTGAACAAAAATAAAGTACCTTTCAGAATCGCGTCAAATTTTTTTGCGTCAAAGATCCAAGGTAGACCTATAAAATAAACTAATTGTCAACTCTCTCATGCCGCTGGATTTGAAGTGATAATTGCCTGTGGTTTAGTTGCCTCTCAGCAGGCAGCCTGTGAGCACGACTGCCGTCCCTTTAAATTATTTTTTCAAAGTCGGTAAACTTCGCTATTTATTTGATTTTTTTCTTTCATAAGGCAAAATAATCTCTTCCAAAACCAACGATATATAACAATGCCAGGAAAAAAGAATATTCGTGGGTGAAATCAATAACATGATCAAATCTTTCGCCGCACGGTCAGGCCATTCCATGAGGCCCCCTAGGGAGCCACAGATGGATGTTGCAGTGGAAAGAGAAACTTATTAAACTTTTGGTGCATGAAAGGGTTCAGCATTCAAAATCATGCAAACTATTTGCTAATGAATGCTTCTTTATAAAATTAAGTAATATCCAGTATATATGAAACATGTAATGAAAAATAATAACAATAAGCACCTGTTCAGCTTCTAACCATAAACAAACAGACAATGTTGGCATGGCAGTATGGGCTCATTTACACAGGACAAACAGAAGGGCAAGTCAAGTGTGCAAGTAGCCTGCCATCATTTTTGAAAGGCAAGTAATTATGGCAAGTGTTGTTTACTAATAGCAAGTGATTTGAGCACGTAGCCTCCTAGTTTGTGCTGTGTTTGGCGCACACATGTATGTTCCTCAAACCACCTTGCAGAAATTTTTGAAAGTATTAAACACAACAATTCGTAATAAGCAAAAAGCGTGCGTTCATCAACACAAAACCTGCCCTGCAACTGAGCCAGAGAGGAATACAACCAAGTCCATGTTCACACAGCCCAAGTAAGTGACAAGTAGATTGCTAGGGACAGGCAGGGGCAATTAAGTTGACTCACAATAAAACTGTTGACTAATCACTTGCCTTGCCCTGAAGTTTGTCTGGCAGCTTGCCTCTTACTTTACTTACCAAAAATTCTTGGCAAGTGTAAATCTACACATGGTAAGTAACTTGTTCCAAGTTACTTGAGCACTTGACTTGAGTTCACTTGCCCCATGTAAACGAGACTTTATTGCTGCTGCCCTACTGCTGTACCAACACATCATTGTTTGTTTGTGGTTATCAGCTGAAGCTGCTTAAAGTTATGATCTAGTTTTCATTACCCAATACATATAATTACCTGATGTATATATATATATATATATATATATATATATATATATATATATATATATATATATATATATATATATATATATATATATATATATATATATATATATATATATATATATATATATATATATATATATATATATATATATATATATATATATATATGAAAAGATTTATTAGTAAATATTTTGCATGGTATGATATGCTTAAGTATTTGAAGTTGAAAAAGGAAATGACAAAGACTTCGTGGTGAGTACCTAACAGTAAAGTGAGACTTTGATGACTACATATTTGTAAGAAGTTTATGTAAATACAGTAACCTCCTGAGTTACGCGCTATCCGAGCTTCACGATCCTTGAGTTTCACGCTTGGTCCTAAATTCTTACCATCCTGACTTTCGCACATTACCGCCCAGAGTTTTGCACTGCTTAAATAAGTAAGTCACATCCACCTATCATCAGCATCACGCGTGCTGCCTTAAAAAGCAGTGCCACACTGACGCCAACATAGGCTTCGCCGTCAGGACGCTGATGTCGGCGTCCCGAATATTGTACTGGGCGCTTCAGGACGCCGACGTCGCCGTCACAGTATAGAAAGGGTTAAAACTTGTTATATTCAGTAGCGACGTTTCAGATTTGACACACACGACCTGCCCGGATACTGTGCGAGGCACTTGTTTCTCCCAGCTATAGTGAAAAGATTAAGGGAAGAGTCCTCCGTGAAAATATGAAAATAATTTTCAAAAAATAGGAAATTGAGTTATATGGTCTATGGCAACATCCTATCCTTTGGCTTTCGAATGGTAGATTTTTTTTCAGTCAGACATAAATCTAAATGCCAATAGCGAGGGGATTTAAATGGCTACTGCTTAGGTGTGGCACGCTGACTGCGGCACATTAGCTGGCATGCCAAAGTATGGAATAAAGTTGAAAAATCAAACATCTGCAATCTTCAGGGTGAAGTTTGTAACCCATGTAAGAGTTTTGCAACACAATTTGGATAGGCGGTGGCTGAGTGGTTAGCATGCGGGCCCAGCATTCACTGTGTGATGGACGACACAGGTTCGAATCCGCCACTACCACCTGGGATTTTTCAGTCACCGCCGAGTGGCTTGAAACTACCCACATGCTGTCCTGAAGACCACCCATCAACCCAGACTCTAGAGGACACCGTCCAAGTGAATCAAGAACGAGCTCCGGGGGAGCATGAGCCAAGAAAAGATGGCGCCACTATAAAACACTTGCCTGCGCCATGACGGGCTGGGGCCGAAAACCATCTAGGCCCTTCAAGAGAGCCTACCGGCACTATAGGCTGGCACATAAAATGAAAAATATGGATATGAAAAGTGTAACCTGCTCACAAAAATGTTTGGAACAAATGAATACATAGAAAAAAGATTAGAAATGAGAGAAAAGAGAAGAATTACACTGAAGACAATAAAGAAGAAGAGGAAGACAGACAAAGGAATTCCAACCGATAGCTATGCACCTCGAGAGTACTGATCGAACCTTGCAACAATGAGGGGCGTGGCACGCCCTGACACCCTCACCTTTGAGCGTAACACCTTTATAAGGGGGGACAAGGTGCCTGATCCTTTTATGCACTCACTGATATGTGATTACTGGTCCCATAAAATTCATATAAAAGTAGCATTGACAGTATAATACCTTCACTGGGCAGAAGAAATTTAGCAAAACTTTAATCGCATTTTTCTCAAAATTAGTACATAATAAACAAAAACATTTTTTGGTTTTACTTTCTGCACGATTTTCCGGAAACTCTAGGAGATACAAGATCATATATCATGCTAATACTCTACAAGATTTTTTTTTTTAAATGGCATAGTTTCGATATATGGGAAAATTATCCAAAAACAATTAAAAAATTATTTTTTACAGATTAACAAAAATAGTTTTCAAAAAAACATCTTGACAAATTGTAAGAATAACAATGAATTATCAGATGTGTGTGTCACAAGAAAATAAGTAAAAAAATGGCTGAGAAAAATTCATTCAAATTTTTCATAGAAATAACAAAAATAAATTTATCAATTTTTCATTTCATCTGATAAGCTTGAAATTTTCATATGATAACAAAGGTACTAATATATACAACATATAAATCATTCATGACCATAGATGCAATTTTAATCCATGGCAGACTTTCCCTTTACACCTATCAACAGTGGTGTTCCACAGGGCTCTGTCCTATCTCCCACTCTCTTTTTGTTATACATCAATGATCCCCTTTCCAAAACGAACTGTCCTATCCACTCATACGCCAACGACTCTACTTTGCATTATTCAACTTCTTTCAGCAGAAGACCCTCTCAACAGGAATTACAAGACCAGATGGGAGGCTGCAGAATGCTTGACCTCAGATCTTACTCTTATTTTTTATTGTGGCAGAAGGAACCTGGTATCCTTTAATGCCTCAAAAACTCCATATTTCCACCTATCAACTCAACACAATCTTCCAAACACCTATCCCCTATTCTTCGACAACGCCCAGCTGTCACCTTCTACACTAAACATCCTAGGTCTATCCTTAACTCAAAATCTTAACTGGAAACTTGACATCTCTTCTCTCGCTAAATGAGTTTCCTCAAGGTTCGGCGTTCTGTATCATCTCCACCTGTTTTTCTCCCCCTCACTGATGCTGTCCAAATACAGGGGCCCTGTCCGTCCTCGTATGGAGTATGCATCTCACGTGTGGGGGGCTCCACACATACAGCTCTACTAGAAAGAGTGGAGTCAAAGGCCCTATGTCTCATCAACTCTCCCCCTCTTACCAGCAGTTTTCTACCTCTTAAATTCTGCCGCAATGTTGCATCCCCTTTTATTTTCTACTGATATTTTCATGCTGACTGCTCTTCTGAACTTGTTAACTGCATGCCTCCCCCCTCCCGGGAACCTGGTGCACTCAACTATTTACTTTAGCTCATCCATATACTGTTTAAACCCCTTATGCAAGAGTTAACCAGCATCTTCATTCTTTCATCCTCTTCACTAGTAAACTCTGGAACAGCCTTCCTTCATCAATATTTCCTCCTGTCAATGACTAGACCTCTTTCAAGAGGAGAGTATCAGGACACCTCTCCACCCGAAATTGACCTCTCTTTTGGACACTCTACTTTTATCTTTTTTCGGAGCAGCATTTAGCAGGGTTTTTTTTTTTTTTTTTTACATTTTATGTCCTTGAGCTGCTTCCTTTCCTGTAAAAAAAAAAAATACACAGTGTACAGGCTAATGTGTCTGCCATCTTTCTGTGAAGTGTTTTTGTGGGATTCCACCACTATCAATTGAGTGAAATGCTGGTATTTTAGTATTGAGATAGGATGACAGGTGAAATCTGGGAGCTCTGCATTTTGAATTGAATTTTGGATTGAGATTCGTAGTGAAACAATTAATAACAACAATTATAAATAAACAATTAAGGACTCTGTGTGCACATGACGTAAGGGATTTGGCTTTTTGTGAAAATTTCCTTGTAGTCTGAGGCAAAAAAAAAGAAAAAAAATCCCTCAACTAGCCATGTGACAACTTCTAGGCCTGAGTACAGTAGAACCTTGTTTATCCAGCATCCAAAACAACGGCACCCTCAAAACAATGGCATAGATCTGCCCTGCCATTGTTTACGCCAGGGCCGCCAAAGCAGAGTTGGCAACTATGCAAAATCACCAGGGGCATGATTCTCAAAACTCTTACATGATCCTGAGCCCTATGACCACGCAGTGCCATCACCGCAATTCTCAAAGAGCTATGTGGTTGTAACTATGCTCATAAGTTAAGGGCAGGTTGGGTGCAGTCGTGAGCCTTACAATTAAGGTTTCCCTGATTTGCATGAAATGCATTATAGTGTTTCCCAACATAAAAATAGAAAGAACATGTGTTCAAGAAGTAAATCTATCCATTACAGTGAGCAATCTACAGCAGAGCTATTTGTTAAACCATTTTTGTGTGCGGTGCCATTACAAAGCAAAACTTCCCTCAGTGTACACACTGCCCGTATGAAGTCATACAGCTCACCAGACTGCTGTCACTGCTTCCCATAATGGCATTCATACCTGTTGGACTAAATTATTGTCCTCAGAGAAGCCTGTGAGAGAACAGTGACAGATGAAAAATGTTATAGTCCGGCAAATCTTAGGTGGCGGCTCTGACGTAGCCAGCCCGCTAGACACTGGTGCTATGTCTCCAACTGACCTCGCGCACCGTGCCTTTCACACCCTTCTCTCTCTCTTTCCTCGTGTCTCTCTCTTTCTCTCTCACTCTAGTATAAAAACAGATATGGTTTTTATGATTGATTCTCTATCTGTGAGTGAATACAAAGAAATTTGTACAACACTTGGCAGCGTTGCCACCGCGGCGTTGTCAGCTCAAGTCAACCCAACACACCGCAGTTGCCAGTTGCTCTGCCTGCTTTAATTATCGCATTTCTGCCATTTTTTGGTGTGTGTCTGCCATCTGCCATACCATATCAGCCATATGGTATAATTATGGCAAAATATGGAGACTGTACCTGTATATGTAATGCCAGGACCGTCAAGCAAATTTTGATGTGAATCATCCAGGTGAATGGTGAGGTTCCGCCGGGGATGGTCAGGGAGTGGGGAAGGAGTGGTCGCTAAGAACATTAAAATATTACACTTTGACCTTATTTCCACACCACCCAAGGGGTTAAGAGTCTTGGTGCATTTTTTAAAGAGGTTTATTATTAATATTATTATTATTCTATGTCTTGCACCATACTCCCAGATTGAGAGTACACCCAGAATTTTCACTCACACACACACACACACACACACACAGAGAGAGAGAGAGAGAGAGAGAGAGAGAGAGAGAGAGAGACACACACACACACATACACATACACAGAGAGAGAGAGAGAGAGAGAGAGAGAGAGAGAGAGAGAGAGAGAGAGAGAGAGAGAGAGAGAGAGAATGACACAAGGCTGGAGGCTGCAGAACGCTTAGCCTCAGACCTTACTATTATTTCCGATTGGGGCAAGAAGAACCTGGTGTCCTTCAACGCCTCAAAAACACAGTTTATCCACCTATCCACTCGACACAATCTTCCAAACAACTATCCCCTATTCTTTGACAACACCCAGCTATCACCTTCCTCAACACTAAACATCCTCGGTCTATCCTTAACTCAAAATCTCAACTGGAAACTTCATATCTCATCTCTTACTAAATCAGCTTCCTCGAGGCTGGGCGTTCTGTACCGTCTCCGCCAGTTCTTCTCCCCTGCACAGTTGCTGTCCATATACAGGGGCCTTGTCCGCCCTCGTATGGAGTATGCATCTCATGTGTGGGGGGGCTCCACTCACACAGCTCTTCTGGACAGAGTGGAGGCAAAGGCTCTTCGTCTCATCAGCTCTCCTCCTCATACTGATAGTCTTCTACCTCTTAAATTCCGCCGCAATGTTGCCTCTCTTTCTATCTTCTATCGATATTTCCACGCTGACTGCTCTTCTGAACTTGCTAACTGCATGCCTCCCCCCCTCCCGCGGCCCCGCTGCACTCGACTTTCTACTCATGCTCATCCCTATACTGTCCAAACCCCTTATGCAAGAGTTAACCAGCATCTTCACTCTTTCATCCCTCACGCTGGTAAACTCTGGAACAATCTTCCTTCATCTGTATTTCCTCCTGCCTACGACTTGAACTCTTTCAAGAGGAGGGTATCAGGACACCTCTCCTCCCGAAACTGACTTATCTTTCGGCCACCTCTTTGGATTCTTTTTAGGAGCAGCGAGTAGCGGGCTTTTTTTTTTTTTATTAATGTTTACTTTTTTGTGCCCTTGAGCTGTTTCCTTTGCTGTAAAAAAAACACACACACACACACACACACACACACATACATACACAGAGAGAGAGAGAGAGAGAGAGAGAGAGAGAGAGAGAGAGAGAGAGAGAGAGAGAAGGGTGTGAGAGGCATGGTGTGCGAGGTCAGTTGGAAACGTGGCAACAGGGTCTAGCGGGCTGTCTACGTCAGAGCCGCCACTTAAGATTTGCCGGACTATAGTCATTCAGTGATATGAGAAGCAACAAACTATCAGAATATTACAGAAGGGGTGGCCATGGGCAGACGTGTGTTACCATGAGTGATTTATTGTGTACTCTATGATCATATCCCGTTGCCTCCCTATTCCTGCAAAAAAAAGCTATTTACTTGCATTACACTGACTATTGTCGCATGTGCAGTTTGCTTGATTTGCTCTGAGAGGGCACCGAGTAGTCTGTTATTAAATGAGTATGTGGCAACTGTCTCATCGAGGCAGTCTGGGGCGAGAGGAAGAGGGTGGCTCATCGCCGCGGCAGAGCACCAGGCATGGCTTGTGATTGGCTGGCTCACCTCAAGAGGCGACTGTGATAGTGACGTCACGTCGCAGCTCCCCAAGTCTTCCACCAATCAGCTGGGGCTTGCTGGGCTGCAATTTTCTTTGAGTATTAGCCTTTGTATGTGGTCATAAGGACCACTTCAGTTAAGACCACATTGGTTTATACCACCGTAAACTTTAAAAATCTCACCCCAATACACCCGACGTGTTTACTCGCTATGGACCAGTGTGTTGTGCCACCGTATCGAGACCTGCCTTTCACCATTATTACTGGACCATTTGTTAGGAATTAGATCAGTTAACCTGGGGATTAGACAAATTAACTATTTCCCTTTTGGAACTAGTCTCGGGCCGAGAGTTCAAGCCAACTATGAGTATCGTCTGAGCTCAAATAAGCCTCGGATAGTACTTAAATACTTCGCTCATCGGCTCCCAGACCGAGACAGAATCACCTTATTCACTGCCTGAAGACTAAACACATTTACCATGAAAGGAATAACAATAGTTCAGTGTTTCTTTTCATGAAATAATAAATAATTGCCCTTGCAGAATTATTATTAAAGAGCAAAGGATAATTTAACCGATCGAAATTCAAAATACCTCTTCAGACCCACGTGGTTGGTCTTCGCCCCACTCCATCAACAGCTCCACAGCAGACAACACCTCAGCGCGTGCCGCTCCAACATTAACTCGCGGCAGTGCTTTTTTATACTTAGACTCGAGGACGACAAGACTCCTCTAGGACGAGCCTTCAGGAGACAACTTCTTTTGAAACCTTTCTAAAGATAAGTGCCCTCCTACAGTGACTACAAATAGGTTTTACTATCAGGCCTATTGAGATTATCGTTGTAACTCTGGGAAGCACTTGCGGGGAAGCCTGCACCCCTGTATCGGTGGTAAGTGGGTTTTTTCTGTGGAGTTGTCCTGGAGGAGTTCAGTGTCTTGCGAGAAACATAACCGTTTGGTACGGTAAATTCACTGTATCCCAACATATTTTCAAAAGAAGTTAGTAACTACATCAGCTGCTCTTTGCTAGATTCAGTTGAATTTAGCAACGAGTACAGCCTTGTTAGTTCATCCCCCGAGGCAGTATAAAGTTAAGATGAAAGTGTTACTGTTTGGTCATTCTTACGTATACGTGATGTCTCGGTTTGGGAGTTGGGATCGCGAGTTGGTTCTAGCAAACGGGTTCAGAGATCGGGTGTTATGAGTAGCTTAATGGTACTTCAACCCTTCCTCCTCGACCACCCTCAGAATCACAGGGGTGTTGTTCACTTGCGAGAAACTGGTTTGGTGAGGTATGTACTACAGGGATGCAGTCTTGGGTGGTTTTAAAGTATGCCCTTGAACACCGGCAGTAAGTAGTTGACCCCCGAATGCCCGAAGCATTGTTCAGTTGAATAGCTAGTGGCAACTGGAGCCAACTAGCCGGTCCAGGACTGCCTCCTTGTACAGTTAAGGGTCTTTTTTTATAATTGCCCTTTTAATTGAAACCACCCCTATTAATCAAACCCTTTTAGATTGTTTATTTCAATATTGAGCTTGCTTCTATATTTGCCACAATGGATTCAAAACTAAACCCTGAGGATGCAGCCACCCAAGGAGTAGATAAAGACTCTGTTACCCAAGAGATAATTAAGACCCTGAGAAGGAGCAGGGGAATCTTTAAAAGAAAAATAACACTCCTTCTTAAGCAAGTGAAAGAATTAACTCAAACAGATTCCTTGACACCCTCCCTAAGTAAGAGCTTGACCAATAAAATAGAATTAGAAATGGTATGAGTGAAACACTATGATGACAGAATAAATAAAGTAATGGATCAAACAGACCTTGAAAGTAAGGATGAAACTTACTATGCCTCAGAGTTGGAAGATCAAATGAATTTCTCACTACAGACTGAAATAGAATTAGATCAGTATGTTGAACTAAATAAGGATCAGGACTCAAGAGGTGCTCAAAGTGATATTACTTCACAGAATCTTATGCAGTTTATGTCACGGATGAATTTTAGTGAAGGTAAGCCTCCTCCATTGAATTGTGGAACATTTTCGGGAAAGGAGGACAAGTTTGCTTTTAATACCTTTTTAAACCAATTTAATAATGTGATTGGGATGAGAAAGCATCTGACTGATGCTACCAAACTAGCCTATTTAATTGGCTATTTGAGAGATCATGCTCTCTCAGTAGTGAAACATTTATCCATTATGGATGCTAATTACAAAACAGCCATCCAAATGCTGGAGAAAGAATTTTTAGACAAAGAATTCATTATTGATGAAACTTACAAGAATATAATGAAATTTTATCCTAGCTCTTCGTTTGACCCTGAATATACTTCCACCAAGATTTTCACAAATGAGATAAGGGCCTATTTAGCCGAGTTAAAGGCACATGGCTTTAACTTGCTGGAACCAGACTCAGCTGGTCATTCCCTTATCAGCCATATCATCTTTGACAAACTTCCAGCAATAGTAAAAAGGGATTTCATTCATCTTCTATCCAAGAATTACCCCACCATAACTGAAATCTTTGAAAATTATCAGAGTTCTCACCACTCTGAGTAAAACTTGTTCTGTAAAGCCTAAGAATTTTAATAAGGCAACAATAAGCCTTCCTCAGTTGAAAACAAACCGCCAATGAAGGCCAGACAAGACCAAGCCCCAAAGGTTACACTCCAGAATTACAAATCCTTCTCCACAGAATTAACTTGTAAGTTATGTGGGGCTGGTGGGCATTCTTTGGGCCAATGTATGAACTTTTCCAACTTGGAAGCCAAAATTGCCCGACTAAAAGAATTATCTGTGTACCAGGTGTGCTGGTTCGGGGCACGATGAGAACAGCTGTTATGGCAAACAGGGTAAACTTAGATACCAATGCAGAGTCTGTCAGTCAAAGGAACATATTACACCCTTGTGTCCCTCGGCCGACAAGAAAGATAAGGCTAAACCCAAACTTAAGACAAATATAAGCTTGTGCCTGGCACAAAGAAGTTTCGACTTGCCAATTGCTGCCAACAATGACTTTAACTTTAAAGAATGGCAGAAAGCGCAGAAAGGTTAGGTGCCTTGTTGATACCGGAAGCCAAAGGTCATATATTTTGGAAACCGCTGCCAAAGACCTTTGCCCAGATGTGAATAAATTGTTTTCCCTAGATTGTGATGTTGGAACCTACATTGGTGCAGAAACAAAAAGCTTCAAACAAATGGCTACAGGGATTAAATTAGAAGATCGATTCACTTCTGCTCCCTTATTGGTGGACAAGACCTTGGATATTGATTTTTACGTTCCAGGGATGAACGCAGTCATTTGCAAATTCAAGGAAAATAACAAAATTGTTGGATGAACACTTCTATGAGGCCAAGAACCATGAAACTATCCAAGTTGATATGTTGCTAGGCATTGACATTCTACAGTCTATGTCATCAGTGTCCTGGCAAGAGAAATTAGGAGGTAAATGTTTAGTTATGCACAACAAAGTAGCTCCCATTGGAAATGTATTTAACTTTTTGAGTCCAGCAGAACAGCAATTTGTTATGCGTCTCCTAACAAAAAAGGATGAGAAAAACCTATGCAACAAAACTAGAACAATGGTTAATGCAGTTTTGGACCCTATAAAATCATATTTCAACCCACTTGAACACCTAGAGGACACAGAAGTGGACAATGGACTAGAATATCTCTTTAGCCTCGAGTCCTTAGGAATTAAAACCACTGATCAAGACCTTGTGTCCCTAGAAAGCGAACAAATGAAGCAGTTTGAAGATGGTATTACTTTCAGAGAGGGTCATTATAATGTTGAGTTGCCATGGTATTCAGACAAAATAGATTCTGTTCCTTCAAATCATTCTGTTGCACTTAACGTGCTGGACCGAACTCTGGACCACTTAACCCAGCACTGTTGGTGGACCCATTTTTGGGCGCCCGCGAGTCGGCCCGCTGAAACGGCGGACCCAGTTTTGGGCTCGGCTCAAAACGCCTAATTTGAGCTAATTGTAGGCGGTGGTGGCATAGAGCAATCCACCATGCATGAACTGGGTCATTGTGTTGGGTGATTGATCTTGAGGTGGGCTTATTTGTCATAGGTGGTGCTGTAAGGTCATGGCAGACTGAATTAGCTATCCATACAGTAATCACTTGTCAAATTCTCTAAAGTAGACAACAAGCGACTCTCGGCTAGATGCCACATGTCACGAAGACTGTTTATTTTGTAACAAACACCACCCAAAAAGAATGGAGTTTGAGTATAAGTAAATATTTTTAACAGCTTTATGGTTATGAGAGGAGTACTCTGATATACGTTCCATGCTCTTTTCTTAGTCTCAAAATGCAGTGTAATAATGCCGTTTCTCGGCCACTTCTTGGCTTTCCCATAGCCGAAGCCCACGGGTTAAAAAGAAAGGGGTTACTAGAAAAGTATCAAGCTGTATTTGACCAACAGCTGGCTGACGGCATAATAAAAGAAATTGAAGTAAAACTTTCTCAGTATAATCAAAAGATTTGGATACCTCATAGACCTGTCAGCAAAATGGAAGAACAAGCAACAACTAAAATAAGACCAGTGTTCAATTGTTCTTTAAAAAACAAGAAGGAATTACCTTCTCTTAATGAGGCTGCCTACCCAGGTGTAGATTTAATGAATAACATTCTTCAATTACTTTTCTATTTTTGCACCAATAAATCAGTTATGCTCAGTGATGTAAAACAAGCCTTTTTGATGATTAAATAAAAAAATGAAGTAGACCAAAATAGGTTTTGCTTCTTTTGGGAAAGAGGCAACAAATTGGTCACCTACAGGTTCAAGACCATAGTGTTTGGGTTCACCTCTTCCCCATTCATTTTGCACTTTGTGATGAAACATCATGCAAGTTAATTTCCTGATGACAAATTAAGCAAAATATTGGCAAATAATTTTTATGTAGTTAATCTGTTGGTAAGAGAAAATGAAATGAAAGAAATGAAGGAATTATACCATCTGGCAAATGAGGGAATGAAGGCAGGCGGATTTACCTTAAGATCTTGGAATTCCAATTCAACTGAATTGAGAGAACAGATGGAAAGTGATGGAAGATTAGTAGAACACTCCAGCGAAGAAGAAAAGGTGCTAGGGTACAGATATAATGTTCAGCAGGATTCCCTGAGCATAGCTCCATGCAAAATAAATCCAGAAGCAAACACAAAAAGACAAGTCCTTTCTCAAACTTCCAAACTATTTGATCCTTTGAATTTGGCTCTACCTGTAACCATAAGAGGAAAATTATTAATGAGAAAAATATGGAAACTGGAAGGAGGCTGGGACGAACCCCTTCTTGAAGAGATCTGTACTGAGATGAAAAAATTAAGTAGAGACTTGGAGATGCTGTCAGAAGTGTCATTTCCTAGACAAGCTCTAAACGAGCTAAACACATATGGGCTACGTATTTTTTGTGACAGTTCTGCTGAAGCGTATGGCTTTGTTGCCTACGCTCTAGATGGAGAGGGTAGAAGTACATACCTACACTCTAAGTCTAAGGTAGCTCCATTAAATAAGAGAAATGAACACAGCATCCCCACTCTAGAGCTTATGGGTGTGATATTAGCTTTCAAATGCTTACCTACAATTTTAGAGGCTTATCAACACATCCAAATTCAATTTATAAATATCTGTGTGGATGCTCAGGTGGTGCTAAATTGGCTTCTAACTAAGAATACTAAAGTAAAATCCAAATTCTTGAAAAATAGAGTGTTAGAAGCTGATGGCCTGAAGACTGAAATAAGTAGGAAATTCAAGTTACCTGTAGCATACCACTATGTGCACACTGAAGAGAACCCAGCAGATATGCTAACCAAAGGGTTAATTTACAGTAAATATTTAGATAAAATGAAGTTCTGGCTGGAGGGACCACAGTGGCTTACTAATGATTACCAACTGTGGCCTCAATACCCTTTGTTGAGCATAGCGCCTTCTCAAAAAGGCAAAATATGCACTGCTTGTACCTCTCAACCGCCTAAAGTAAATACAGGAGTAATAAATATAAATAAATACTCTTCCTTTGAGGGCTTGTTGAGGTGCACAGCTTACCTATATAAATTTCTAAATAAAATAAAGGATTGTGATCGTAAAAAGAGAGCCTTAGAGTATTGGGTAAAGGTGGCTCAAACTGAGTGTTTCCAGAATGAACTGAATTTCTTGAACAATCCAAATAATGCAAATGAGAAAAATATTCCTCCTCTGGCATCTAACCTCAACTTATTTCTAGATGGAAAAGGCATTATAAGGTCCAAAGGCAGGATAAGTAAGTGTCAATACTTCAAGTATGACATACATCACCCTGTGTTACTCCCTAAGGAGCACAGGTTAACTACATTGATAATAAATAACTGTCATAACAAAATGCAACATTTAGGCATTGGAACTACCTTGAATTATTTAAGGGAACAAGGGTACTGGACCCCTAAGGGTAGGATGGCAGTCAAGAGCACACTAAGCTCTTGTAATGTATGTAAAAAGTATAATGCCTTGGCATTTAAGTACCCAAAATTCACAGATATGCCGAAGCATCATATGAACCTAATAAAACCTTTTCAGCATGTCGGGGTAGATTATACTGGCCATTTCTGGGTCAAACATGAACTTAGTGATCAGTCAGTCAAGGTTTATATTTTGGTATTCACTTGTCTTAATATTAGAGCTGTTCACTTTGAATTATTACCTGACATGTCAACAAAGAATTTTCTGTTAGCCTTTCATAGATTTTGTAACCTATATTCTATTCCCCATTACCTGTGCAGTGATAATGCCAAAGCCTTCTTAAAAGGTGGCAACATTTTAGAAAACTCCCTACAATCCAAAGAAGTTCAAGAAGAACTGGAGAAGATTAACATCAAGCATGTGAGAATTCCCTTATATTCAGCATGGGTAGGCTCTGCTTGGGAAAGGTTAATAAGGGTGCTCAAGAATTGTTTGTATAAAAGTAGTCGGAAGGGCCAAGTTGACATACTTTGAGATGTTAACATCCTTGTCAAGCATTCAGTTGGCCATAAATTCTAGACCCTTGACCTACCGATCCAGTTCAGAAAGCTTGGAGTTTATAACACCTGACTCCTCGAAACTTCATGGGGACCCATCTCTCATATTGAGGGGGGATGGGGAAGTGTGGGTCGATGACCAGAGCCAGCCCTCTTTAGAAAAGACTCTTGAAGTGCAAGAAGAAGTATTAGAAAGCTTTAAAAAGTTGTGGTATGAGAGTTATCTCCTCAGCTTAAGAGAACATAGCAGAAACATACAGTCAACTTGGGAAAACAAAATTAAAATAGGAGATATCGTTCTGATTAAAGTTTTAAATAAACCCAGACCCTTCTGGTTAATGGGCACTGTCTTGCAAATTACTAAGGGATTGGACAATAAAGTAAGAACAGTCAAGGTCAAACAAGGTAATGGGGCTGTAGAATTTCATTCTATATGTAACCTTTATCCGCTGGAGCTCACTATAACTCATCCGGGTAGAGATTTGGTATATGACCAGGGGGCCTCCCACAATAATGCTGACCCCACCCAGAGTGGCAGTGATCGTGTTGGGGCGCCTCGGCCCAAAAGGAAGGCTACAGAGCAGTTTAACAAAATGCTTAGGAATAATTTAGATAACTTGTAAATATCTTGGTTGTTTCAGTACTTCACCTACTAAGGCTAAAGACTTTAGAATTAATTTTGGGTAGTAGTTAGAATTATTAGGGTAAAATATGCAACACCTTCCCAGGTGAGGATTGATTAAAATATATGCTACACCTTCCCAGGTGAGGATTTATTAAAAAATATGCTACACCTTCCTACAAGGTGAGGACAGGGTAAGGGCAAGTCTATTTGGATGAGATGTGCAAAGATCTCAACCCCCCTTAGTTGCATTTCACTCTTTTTCTCTTGCAAAGATTAGTCCCCATTTCTTATCTTTAAATAAATAAATAAATAAATAATTGAATAAATAATTACTTCAGACAGTTAATTGCGATTTGAGGAATTACAATCTCCTCTGGGGAATGTATTAGGAATTAGGTCAGTTAACCAGGGGATTTGACAAATTAACTCTTTCCCTTAAGGAACTAGTCTCAGGCTGAGAATTCAAGCATGAGTATCGTCTGAGCTCAAATAAGCCTTGAATGGTACTTAAATACTTCGCTCATCGGCTCCCAGACCGAGACAGAATCACCTTATTCACTGCCTGAAGACTAAATACATTTACCATGAAAGGAATAACAATAGTTCAGTGTTTCCTTTCATGAAATAATAAATAATTGCCCTTGTAGAATTATAATTAAAGAGCAAGGATAATTTAAACGATGGAAACAGAGAAGATCAAAAGCCACGCCATCTGGCGAGGGAAATTCAAATTACCTCTTCAGACCCACGTGGTTGGTTTTCATCCACTCCATCATCTACTCTACAGCAGTCAACACCTCAGCACTTGCAGCTCCAACGTTAACTCGCGGCAGTGCTTATTTTTATACTTTGACTCGAGGATTACAAGACCCTCTGGGACGAGCCTTTGAAACAACCTCCTTTGAAACCCTTCTAAGATAAGTCCCCTCCTACAGTGATAACAAATAGGTTTTACTATCAGGACTGTTAGAATTATCGTTGTAACTCTGGGAGGTGCTTGCAGGGAGGCCTGTACCCCTGTCTTGGGTGGTAAATTGTTTAGTTTGTCCTGGGGGAGTTCAGTGTCCTGGCAAAAATGTTGGGTACGGTAAATTCACCGAATCCCAACACCAAACCCCTTACGCGAGAGTTTACCAGCACCTTCATTCTTTCATCCCCCTCACTGGTAAACTCTGGAACAGCCTTCCTTCATCCGTATTTCCTCCTGCCTATGACTTGACCTCTTTCAAGAAGAGTGTATCAAGACACCTCTCCACCTGAAATTGACCTCTCTTTTGGCTACTCTTTACTTTTATCTTTTATGGGAGCGGCAAATAGCGGGCTTTTTCCTTGATGCCCTCTGATGTAAAAAAAGAAAAGAAAAAAAAAGACATATACTGAAGTAAATCTCAAAGAACCAGACAATAATGGAAATGTGGCCATCAAAGTCAGCATTGATAGCACGTGGATGGCACGAGGGTACAGGTCTCGCATTGCCGTGTGCTTTGTCATCGAAGGTTACACCAGGACCATCATTGACTTAAGAGGTGTTCTGCAACTACTGCCCTTTATGCAAAGATGGAAAGGAAGAGAAGAAGCATTCCTGCATTAGAATTTTCATGGGAATTCTGGTGCCATGTAAACGGAGGGTGCTTTACGGTTGTGGTCACGCTCGACTAAACATCAGCTAAGTATGTCACATTCATTGGTAACGGACTCAAGTGCATACAAAGCTGTTTGCAGCATCAATGATGGGCATGACCCTTACCATGTTCCCGTCATCAAAGAAGAGTGTATCAATCACGTATGCAAAAGGATGGGGACATGACTAAGAAAGCTGAAGAAGGAGTCCAGTGATTTCATCACCACCAAGACTAGCAAGCGGATGAAACGAGGTGTCCTAGGCGGTGCACCCATGCTGCCAGATGATGTGATTGACTGTCTGTCACAATACTAAGGGAAGGCAATTCGTGACAACTGTGGCACCACCAACAAGGATATGAAAAAGGCAATATCGGGTTCTTATTGGCATCTGTGTTCATCAGACAGACAGCCTAGTCAACAAATGTGTCCCAAGGGTGCAGATTTGTGGTGCTTTTTCAACAGAGCTGAAGCCCGCAATGAGACACCCAACAGTCACAAATCAAAGAACCTGTATTTGGCAAAAATCCCTCTAGAAAAGTTGTCACTAATCCGAGGTGTCTACAAGGAACTTACCGCTCCAGACCTATTGCAGAGGTGCGTGAAAGGTTTTACTCTGAACCCTAATAAGTCACTTCATGCCAAGTTATGGAGTAGAAGTCCCAAGGCCAAGTATGCTGAGCTGTTTAGAGTGACTTTTTTGGCCAGGGTTACTACACCGGAACACAACATTGGCAAGGAAGCAAATAGTATAATGACACATTTGTTTGACACAAATGTGGCCATTTTGAAACCTATGCAGTGGCAAGAAGGCACCATAAGGCACAGAGTCAACCAAGAAAAAGAATCAGCTAGATTTCAGTTCAGAGTACTAGCCTGGAGGATTCAATCTTCATAGCAAACCTGGCGACAATGAGGGAGGTGGTGCCTTCTGTTACCCTTGCCTTTGAGCAATTAATACCTTGCGATAAGGTGGGCCCAGATGCCAGCTATACACTTGAATGCGATGTGAATGTCATATAACACTTCAAGATTGATACAGAGAGCTTCGCTGAGCAAGAACTCAAACAAACTGGCAACCACTCATGCGCACTTGGCCTTTAACACTTTTCCTGCAATTTTCATTCATTCTTTCATTCCTGCGATTTAATTTAAAATTAATTAACCCTTAAACCGCTGCAATCGCTTATATAATCAAGCCTCTCCGATCCCGTGATCCTGTGATCGCTTATGTAATCATGAATTTTCGCGCCGTATGTTTTGAATTTTCCTGGCGCGCTTCCTTTCAAATGTGTTTTCGTGATCGCTGGCAACTTAGTCATACCTTCACCAGAGCCTGAAATTCTACGATAAGGCCCTCATTCGAGTGTTTGTGGAAATGTAGGAGGTGCCTGGAAACTCTCCTGACCCGCCAGGTAGTAATCTACCCTAACATAATAGAAAACGTGGTAGTGGAAGAGAAAATGGAGGTTGTAAAGGCAAACTACGTAGATTACAAATTTTGAATGTTTACATAAAGCTGAAACTTGGAGGAAGGAATTATGTCATGTGTAATTCATTATAACTTGGATATAATACGAAACAGTAAGCCTCTTTGCACACAGGTGTGTGTGTGTGTGTGTGTGTGTGTGTGTGTGTGTGTGTGTGCGGAAAGCCCCGGTTGTCTTGGTCCATGGTGTAAATCAGATTTTTTTTACATCATTATAGTTCATTGCCTAAGAGAGAGAGAGAGAGAGAGAGAGAGAAGCCACAAGGGCAGATGTCCACAACTTCCACCTGCTCCACCTCATTCTACCCGACATGTCACATTTTTCCCGCACTTTGGAAAGCGTGCGAATTTTTAGGGACTATTATTTGCTCTAATTGTTCATGTACCACTCTGAACTGCTGTAATACATCAAATTACATTTTTCTCATTGATGACATACTATTAGATTTATATTTTCGCTTTTTATTATAATGTTAATATTAACTCGCGAAGGAAAAATATCCGGCATTTAGTCCTCCGCAGTTTAAGGGTTAACACCTCAGTACAGAGCATTTTCGAAAAAAAAAAGTCCCTCAATAAATAAAACTTTGCTTCCTGAGCACAAATATATAAATATTGTAATGCTACAACATTTCTTACCTAAGTAATCAGCATCTTGCTAAGTAAGCTTTTTGCAATACTGCGCTGCCTGGCGAAAGATGCTGATGACAGATATGGCAAATGCTTCGGGTATAATAGGTAGCGCACTTATCTTTTCACTAACAAAACTTTTTCTGTTTATGTATTTATGTTCAATCAACTGATACTGAATTTTCTGTAATTCTATGGCATGAAAAAAAAAAATCGGCCGTGCCTCAGCGCGAAAGTGTTGTACATCCCTACTCGACAATATAAAGCCAAACAAAAACAGGAATTATGTTTGGAAACACATAATGATTTCCACTTAATTTCTGCGCAAAAGACTTGGGGCGCTACTTTGAAATTATCCTGGCCCACATGTGGGACACTCACAGGCAACGGCACCAAAGTCTGTGTCTCATATATGGGACTCTTGCAGGGAAAGGGTTAAAAACTGTGTGCCTTTATGTTTCTCTACAACTACTTTACTGCTATTCCACCGAATTGAATAAGAAATATATCATTGAAAAGAGGTATTAAAATGTGATTTTCTCATCGTTCAACTTTTCAATTATGAATAAATACTAATTGCAAAGAGTAACTGACACTGACAAATATGAAATTAAAAAATCTTAAACGATGAATTATATAGATATTATATTGTACATATTTGGTAATTTTTTCATCACTGTACTTTATTAAATAAGAAAGTACAGTACCCTCTCGAGTTTTGCGCTCGCTTCGTTCTGAAGGTATAGCGCTAAACTCGAGGATCGCGAAACTCAAGGTATTGAAAAAACTGAAAAAGCGCTGATCTGTTCCAACCCTTGGATTTTTTTTTTTTTTTTTCTTCTTTTTACATGTGGGCTATGGCGTTGGTAGACTATCCATCTGGGCCCAAGCCCGTCATGGCACAGGCAACTGTTTATAGTAGCGCCATTATAATTGGCTCATGCTGCCCCCCAGAGCTCACTTTTTTTCATCATTTACTCCCTTGTTATCTCAAAAACATACCTTAGAAAAAGGAAGAAAACAGGAAGAGAGAACAGGTCGTTTTAAAGCCACAGTTGAAGCCTTACGATTGGCTGAGGTCTGAAAACACGCTTGTGATTCGCTGGGAGTCCTATGACATCACCGGCGCTCACCCGATCAGCGGCCTCACTGCCTTGGGGCAGTGTCACACTGGCCATTTTGCTCTAACCGTTGTGGCTACTGGCAACATCCATGCGCCCATCCAGGAGCGAGTTGTCGGTAGTTCGTAGCCTGGTGTCACACTGGGCCTTTTTCTTCCCACCACGTTGGCGGCAGCAAGGGCAACCGGCAAATCCAACTTTTCCAGGTGTGCATCACACACGGGCAAGGTCGGTTGCCTGTATCCACATCCACAACGTAAACAAAGCACTTGCCCTGTATCAACATGGCGTCGTCTGCTAAAGTAAGGGCTGTCGCAGCTTGTGCTGCCATTACCCAAGTTATGGACTTGTTGCTGCAGTTAAATGGAAGGATGAGGCTGTTGTGGGTGTGGCGTGTCTGTGGTTCCTCCGTGCCAGTTCTCATTGTCACCATTGTGCGTGAGCAGCCAACCCACCCATCTAGACTCCGACCACATAAGCACATGGATCGAGTAACAACAAAGACACACACACACACACACACACGCATACACCAGACTCATCATGAACTATGGCAGATGTTTTTCACAGACAAAAATGGCTTTGCCATTTCCTAAAGTGTGTCAGAACTTATTTGGTGAGTGGTTCATACAAACCAAACATACCCAATGGCAAGAAGAGAGCAGTGTTAAAGACAACTGCTCTCTTAGAGTGGGAGCCAGGGGGGTCAACCTAGCTGGAAAGGTAACAAATTCTAACCCACATAGCAATGGTCCTTGTGTCTGCCCATGCATGAAAACTGAAGTCTGCCGAGCCTGCAGTGGTGGACAAGGTCATGAGGTCATGTCAAAGCTGTAGCCCATAGCATTTTTTAAGACCCTGACTCTCGTCCTGATCTGAACATCACGGTAAAGATGGCAGGATGGTCGCAAATGACTCCAATGGACAAGACAAACAACTTATATTCCGACAACATTTGGCTAATGTTAACTGTTTGGTTTGTAAAAATTATCATAGTTCAGAAATGTGGTGCAAATGGCATCTTTTTATGGCAATTAGCTAACTATTATCATTTTTACAGACCAAACCGTTGCTATGTGGGTTAGAATTTGTTATCATCTTCTTGCCAAGAGCTAGGTTTGGTTCATGTGAGCCATTCACCAAATATATTCTAACACACTCAAGAAATGGTGAAGTCATTTCTGTTTGTCAGAAACATCTGCAATGGTTGCTAATGAGTCTGGTGTGTGTGTGTGTGTGTGTGTGTGTGTGTGTGTGTGTGTGTGTAATAATAATAATAATAATAATAATAATAATAAAAATATATGGTTTATTCAGGTATACGGCAGCCGTCTGGTTGAAAATTTACATTTTATAAATACATTTAAATAAATTTCACTGACGAGAACAAGTACAAAAAGAGAAGGGGTATGGAAAATTTGTCTCTGGGAAAGGTAGGGGTAATGGGAGGGGTTGGGTGGGATGGAGTGCAGTTGGGGTGGTGCCGGGGGGGCCAAGGGGCAGATTCCTCCAGATGGCGGTGAAGTCAAGTGCGATGTTAATCCTCGGGAAGGATGCTGGGTTCAAGTGACAGGTCCCAGAGGGATGCAGGTGGGCAGTATCTGGGAGGTCACTCAGGGATACCCAGGCTTAGTAAGGAAGTGCTAAGCCTGAACCGGCGAGACACAGGTGGTGGTTGCTGGCCGGTTTATCGGAACAAGTGCACAGAGTTGATGAAGTTGCCGTACATCTTGCTCCAAACCTGAGTGACGAGGCTGCCTCACTGCCTGCCACCTGAACTGACCTTCCTCTGCTGCTGGGTGATTTTGGTGATTTCGTCCTCCAGAGCTTGAGGTCCTCGGTGTTGTGTTGGCGACACAGCTCTCACTACCCCTCCAGCACCACTAACCACTGCACTCACTGTATGTCTGTATAGTGTCACAACATTTCACGAGTGTTCTTTGTAATAATGAGTACCTTGAAAACAATGGGAAGGGGCGGGGGAATGGGGAGCGAAGGAGAAGAAAAAGAAAAAGGGTCAACAAACTGACCCCGTGTGTGTGTGTGTGTGTGTGTGTGTGTGTGTGTTTGTTGTTATTTGATCCATGTGTTTATGTGGTTGAGTCAAGATGGGTGGGTTGGCCATGCACGCGCAGTGGTGACAATGAGAACTGGCATGGAGGAACCACAGCCATGCCAAACCCACAACTGTTTCTTCCTTCCATTTAACTGAAGCAACAAGTCCATAACTTGGGTAATGGCAGCACAAGCCGCGACAGCCCTTACTTTAGCAGACGACGCCATGTTGATCGCTGTGCTCGTGAGATATCCAAGGACGCATGTACTGTGTCGTGGCTGAGTTCTGCTGGAATTATATTTTTTTTCCACGGATATTGTGGGAAAGCTTTCAGAATAAAGGTCTTATGTGATACGGAGGCTTACAAGACTTTCATTATTATTATTACATAGGAGTGTGAGTTGCCTATACCAGGGGAGGTACAAATGTGCCCTGCTGGCAATAAAATTATTATTATTTTTATAGGACCAATATATAAATATACCATATATGATGGCTTATAAGATGCACTTTTTCCAAAAAAATGTCCCTGAAAATCACCCTGCATCTTATAAGTTCAAGGTTCAGCTTTGGGTCACTGGCTAGGGAAGTTTTAGTGTAGCAATGGCACTTAAATTAAACTGCAAACCTCTCCGCAGACATAAATAAGGTGGCGATCACTTTTACAGCAACAATGGCAACTTTTTCCTAAAGTAACAGTGTATAACAGTAGTACTTGCTGCTTCTTCATATAAAATGACACCAGTCAGGAAGAAAATTAAGTGACTTCATGCTTGTACCTAAAGAAACTAGTGGACGGTTGTACACCAAACCTGACAACACACGCAAGACACACTACATTCCCTTAGTAGACTGGGATCATTGAGGTAAGACAGATGTTCTTCGTAAAACTGTTTAACCTTTTCACTATGGCCGGGAGAAAACAGCGCCGCGCTCCATATCCGGGCTGGCCACGCTCGCCAAATTTCAAACGTCACAAATGAATATAACAAGTTTTGAGCCATAAACTCAATATAATCATCATGTACTATATATCAAAATATGCAAAACTAAATGGTGCACATGAAGAAACATAAATTATTTGATAATTTTGAGATTTTTGCATAAATATACAGAGAAATTTGTGTTATGCATACATGACGTGTATCTGCTGAATTGTATTTCCTTATATTAGTTCTGATAAACAAATAGATTTGTGGAGGAAAAGGAAGGGAAGGACACAGATGTAAGATTATTGAAAATATCCCACTGATTCACTGGCAATATGCATAGATTTGACATAGTAAAAGGTTGAAAGGCCATTTTCCTGGAGGTGTGTGTGTGTGTGTGTGTGTGTGTGTGTGTGTGTGTGTGTATTTACCTAGTTGTATTTACCTAGTTGTGACATACGGGAGTTTCTCTCTCGTTCCACACACACGGGTCCTCTCTGTCCAAATGCTCCACTCAGCTCGCGACCCAGTACACCGCTATCAGGTCTCCTCTTTCTCTTCTTCTCTCCAGGGTTGTGAGCCCCATGCTATTGAGTCTCTCCTCATAAGCCCAATCTCTTAAGTTCCAGTACCATCTTAGTTGCCACTCTCTGCACTCTTTCCAGCTTCCTTATGTTCTTGTTTTCGTGAGACCAGACCACTGCTGCATACTCAAACCTTGGCCTTATCATTGTAATTATTATTTTCTTCATCATCTCCTCATCCAAATACACAAATTTCGTCCTTATGTTCTTCAGCAGATTCAGAGTTTGTCCCGTTATCCTGTTGATGTGTTTGTCTGGTGACATGTTCTCTGAGACAGTCACTCCCAAATCTTTTTCCTCCACTCCTCTGCATATTATCTCACTTCCCATCTTAATTATATTCACATTTTCTACCACACCTACCACGCTCCATTTTTTTTTACATTTCCCAAGGTTGAACTCCATCTGCCATGTACCACTCCACTCCCATATTCTATTAAGGTCCCTTTGCAATGCCTCACAGTCCTTCACATTATTCACTCGTGTGTGTGTGTGTGTGTGTGTGTGTGTGTGTGTGTGTGTGTATTTACCTAGTATTAACCTAGTTGTAGTTTTACAGGGAGGGCCTGGGCTTACACTCGTGTGGTCCCGTCTCCGCATCTGTATTTGTCCAACTTTTCCTAAAAAGGTTTACACACTCTTCGCCGATACTACATCCTCACTTAGTCTGTTCCAAACCTCTATATATCATTGCGGGAAGCTACATTTCTTTATGTCTCTCAAGCATCTTCCTTTCCTCAATTTTTTTACTGTGTCCTCTTGTGTTTCTGGTGTTTATTCCTTCTTTTAGAAGTAACTTCTCATTATCTACTTCCTCCATTTTGCTCAGTAATTTATAAATTTGTATTAGGTCTTCCCATTCTCTTCTTTGTTCCAGTGTTGGTAGGTCCATTTCCTTTAATCTTTCTTCATATGTCAATCCCTCCAGTTCTGGAACCATTTTTGTTGCCATTCTTTGTATTCTTTCTAGTATTTTTATGTGTTTCTTCTTATGGGGAGACCACACCACCTCTGCATATTCCAATTTGGGTCTAATCATAGTGGTTATTAACTTTTTCATCATATCCTTATCCATGTAGTGGAATGCTAATCCTATATTTCTCACCATTTTATACGTATCACCGAATATCCTATTAACATGACTCTCAGGCTGTTGATTATCTTGTATTGTCACTCCTAGATCTTTTTCTTTTTGAACTTTCTTTAATATTTCTCCATCTCCCATTTTATATGTCCATTTTGGTCTCCCTTCGCTCCTTCCCATTTCTATTACATGACATTTCTTCTCATTGAATTCGATCTCCCATTTAATACTCCATTTCCAAATCTTGTTCAGGTCATCTTGCAGAATTTCAGTCCCTACTGTTTCTTATATGTCTTTGCAGCTTTGCATCATCTGCAAACAGGCTCATATAACTGTTTACTCCCTCTGGCATGTCATTTACATATACTAGGAAAAGTACTGGTGTCAATATTGATCCCCGAGGCACTCCACTCTCTACAATTTTCCATTCCAATTTCATGTCCTTTACCACTGTTCTCATCTCTCTTCCCCTTAACCCCTTCACTATGGGCGGGCAAAAACAGCGCCCCGCCCTGTATCCGGGATGGCCGCATGTGCAAAATTTTGAACGTCGCTTCTGATTATAAGAAGTTTTCAGCCATAAACTCAACATAATCATCATGTATTATAGATAAAAACATGCAAAATTAAATGGTGCACATAAAGAAACATAGATTATTTAATAATATTGAAATGTATGCATAAATATACAGAGAAATTTGCGTTATTCGTAGATGACGTGTTTGCTGAATTTTATTTCCTTATATTAGTTGTGATAAAGAAATAGATTTGTGGAGGAAAGTGGAGGAGAGGGAAGGGAAGGACACAGACGTAAGTAAGGTCACGGAAAATATCCCACTGATTCACTGGCAATACACCGCACAGATATTACGGAGTAAATGGCTGAAAGGCCGTGTCTGTGTGTGAGAGAGAGAGAGAGAGAGAGAGAGAGAGAGAGAGGGGGCATAAGACTGACACTTGACACCTCACTGATACAAAGGAAGATAGAGAGGGAGAGAGCAACATTCCCTCTCTCTCTCTCTCTCTCTCTCTCTCTCTCTCTCTCTCTCTCTCTCTCTCACACACACACACACACACACACACACACACACACACAGGAGAGGGAGATCTTGTGTCATGTTCTAGTAGTTGTAGTCATATCAGTGTATTATTATTATTATATGTCACCATGGATTAGGAATGTTAAGAATATATTCACCTAAAAAGCAGCGGAGTGTTTTCCTTCACGCCTTGTTCGTCCCCTCAAGACCCATCTGAGCTACACGCAACCAAGACCGGCAGCCATTACATTATTTGTGGCAGCGGTGCCCAACGTGCCCAGCCGTCGCTACCTCATCTGTTCTACAGCGCTACAAGCCACAAGAATTCACCGAACAGGAGACAGGCGTTACATTACAAGGAAGGAGTCACAAGCAGCACCTCACCGGGCACAGCTACAAGCTCTCTACAGGCCAACAAGCCACTACAAGTCACCAACAGCCATCAGGCTACAAGCTCACTACAAGCCACCTGCTATGCAGCAGAAGGGGTCACGCCCATGGGCCGCCCGCCTGCAGCAGCCACGCCGGCCAACACACAGCGGCAACACTGCCACTGCCATGAGCATCGCCCAAGCCTCTTCCGGCAAACTATCAACCAGGGTGAACTTGGACATCCCCCGGTGACTACAAGCAATTACCACCTCAGGCGCCTACACAAGAGGTTACATACCCAGGCCACCAAATCTACACACGCTGCTCCATAACACTCAAAATACGAAGAACACCGCAGCCGTCCTACGTCTGGCAAGGAGTTCCGGGAGCCGCCCGCTCAGCACATCAGCGACGCCCCCCGTCTCACAGAGGTCCGCCCTCAGCACCACAACCAGCCATCGCCCAAACAACGCACTCCAGCCACCATCCAGGGGGTCCTACACGACTCCGGGATACTGGTAACCTTGAGGCCGACGACCTGCTTAGTCGCCAGTACTGCAATATCATCTAATAGTCCCGTTATTGTTCCTTTATACTATTTTTTCAGAAGTGCTGATTGAGCTAATTGCGATTGCATTCAATAAGAACGCACGACTCTGATAATTCTGTGTATCTAACACTGTTAGTCATACATAAATGCACGAATTAACAATTGTCCGCGTACAATATTGATAATTTCTCCGGTTTATTGTATAAATTACAGTTGTGTCGGTCTTCGCAATTCATCTTCCTTTAGTTTAACCTACACCTCATTTTCTTTTCGCCGCTCGGAAGAAAACCGCCCTTTCAAGGCAAACTCACTTATTCCTTTCTAAACCATCTAAAAGTACTACCTTTAATATTCTATTACGTCTAACAGACTACGCGCTAACCATCTCCTCTTGTTTTTAGGGGTACTGTGCAAATATTAATTCAGACGCGTTCCGTATTTCTTTACAGCTAATAAACCATGATAAAATATTATTGCAGAGTTTAGTCCAGTTATGAACAAAAAGACACTCGCTAAAATCGGCGACACCTTTAAGCAGTTAACACAATCCTCGGGAGAAGAGGAAGCGGAACACGATACAACCACCGATGATTTTAATAATCTAGTGTTACGTTCTGGCACTCATTATTCATCAATTCCAGAACGCAGGGATCATTCACCACAGAGTACGTCAGGATACTTACAACCCACTCAACCAATCTCGAACATGTCAGTCAGCCACTCGCAGCAGCTGCCGCCATGCAGGCACAAAGTAAGGCATCTCTCACCTGTAGGTTTTGCTAACAGTCGGGACATTCCAAGAGTACATGCTACTCGAAACGAAGGGACTCAGCACACTCTACACAGGGATCTGATAGGAAATCAGGGGGATACAGAGGCAGCCATCACTCATCACACAGGACCCCTAGGCCAAACCATCAGCGGAAGACTGCCTTTTGCTATGTCCACAGGAATTGTTTTCATGATACAGACAGTTGTTATTCAATACAAAAGGCCAGGGAGGAATAGAAGAACAAATCCCAGGCAGACAGTAAAACAAACCCCTCCACTTCTCAAAATAAAAGGGCATGACTACGTGGCAGCCAAAATGCAAACATCCAAGTATCCCATAAGGAAAATAATGATTGGGAGCAACTTGACTCAGTCATTGCCGCCTTGGGACAGACAAGCATAATTGCCCTACCTTGCAAAGTGGGCGAAACTTCACTCACCTTAGCGGTAAACACAGGTGCGATAGTCAACGTAATCTCGGACTCCGCTTACAGGTCACTGACACGACAGGCGAGAGGGGGAAATTGGCCACTACAAGAGAACAACCTGAATGTGGTAGGCGTGACAGGCACCGCGTTGGGAATCCTAGGGCGAGTAACACTAACAGTCAGCCTACATGAAAAGGTATGTCCCTTTTGAGATTTCTTTTACGTATCTAGCAGGTTTGCCTTACCTGTAGATGGGATCTTAGGATTGAACGCCATGAAAGATCTGCACTTAACCATAAACCCTGAAAGCAACGCAATCGTGTATCAAGAATGACGCATACAGGGGATGGTAAATCCATTACCTATGTCACCAGTAGTCCCGCCCTCAGAAAGGGAAAATGACCAATCCACCACAGACTCGGGGTCTACCACCGCCCAAGTGTCACCTCTTATGGTCAAACCACACAAAAACGTTACAGATTTGTGGCGGACGGTAACGGCAGTGGTAGAAGGACCTCAAATGGTCCCGGATCGTGCTGCAAAAAATTATTAAAATCAGAATACCTAACGACGGGCAGTGATGTGTGCATTGAATGCGCACCACACATACACCGGGTGACGGTGGAGGTAACTCTCATGACAGTCAAGGAGGGAGGCATAGCAGAGGCATTGGTAATAAACACGTCAGGATCCCCTGTATCTTTAAAACACGTGTTAGATTATGCCTCAGAACCAACTGAATACCCTTCAGCCCAAGTCTCAGGCATAACCTCGGCATGTCAGGATACTCACAAACAAGACACAGCTAATTTAGAGGCGTTCCTAAAAGTTGCACACTATTCCGATATTAAGCCTACCTTAATCCAGGTGCTGGAACAATATAGGGGGGCGCTAGCTCTACCAGGCGAGCCGCTAAGAGTTACGCAGTGTGCTGAACACCACATTAAGTTAAAACCCAATACCAATCATATATATATATATATATATATATATATATATATATATATATATATATATATATATATATATATATATATATATATATATATATATATATATATATATATATATACGCTGCCTTCATGGATTTGGAAAAAGCTTATGAAGAGTCGATTGGATTGCATTGTGGGATGTTTTAAAGATTTATGGTGTGGGAGAAAAACTACTTAGTGCAATAAAGTCTTTCTATGAGGATGCATCTGCATGTGTCAAAATTACTGGAGAAACAAGTGAACATTTTGAGATAAAAGTGGGCTTAAGACAAGGGTGCGTCATGTCACCATGGTTATTCAATATTTATATGGATGGTGTCATTAGAGAAATGAAGGGCAAAGTTGGAGAAGTTGGAGTAAGACTGTTCGATGAGGGAAGGAAGTGGGTACTGAATTCGATACTGTTTGCTGATGACACGGTGCTCATTGCTGAAAATGAAAGTGACCTACAAAATTTGGTCAGTGTTTTTGCTAGTGTATGTAATAGGAGAAAGCTGAAAGTAAATGTCAACAAAAGTAAAGTGATGGTTTGTGAGCGAAGTAGAAGTTAGGTTGTAGATTTTGTATGCCCATATAGAGTGGGAATTGAATGTGAAAAAGAATGCAAAATAATTTTGAATGGAGAAGAAATGGAGGAGGTCAATGAGTTTAAGTACCTTGGATCAGATATGTGTAAGCATGGTGGTATGGGGGGTGAGATAAGAGAAAGGGAAGGAAGAAGAGCAAGGAAGAAGGGTGGTAGGGTCTTTGGGACGAATCATGAATGGCAGAAGTGTGAGCATGGAAGTAAAGGGAGATTTGAGAAATACAATAATAGTACCAACCCTCACATATGCAAGTGAAACGTGGGCCTGGAATGAAAGTCAGAGGTCTAGAGTGCAGGCAGTGGAAATGACTTATTTGAGGAGTGCTTGTGGTGTGAGTAGAATGGATGGAATGAGTAATGAAAGTGTGTACGAGCATTTTAGAATGTGTCACAGGGGTGAAGGGAAGAAGTGAAGCGACAGACCTCAAAGTGGTTTGGCCACATGGAGCGAATGGAGGAGAGTAAGATGACCAGAAGGGTGTATGTGAGTGAGATAGAGGGAGGGAATGCTAGAGGACGACCTCCAATGAAATGGAGGGATAGGGTGCAAGAGTACGTTAGGGAGAGGGGGAAAGATCTTTGAGAAACTTTGAGCAGGCAAGGAGGGAGTGTCTGAATAGAGAAAGTTGGAAGCTCTTCTGCCATGGCCATCCCCTGGTGGGAGCTCCTAGGAGCAGGCGTCGATGAAATGATGATGAAATGATGATGTTAGAACAAGGTGTCATCAAGGAATCGAACTCACCGCGGAATTCACCCTTGTTTCTGGTTCCAAAGAAAGACGGTTCTTACCGTTCTTTGATAGATTTCCGGCGTGTAAACAACGCGACCGTGGATGACCATTTCCCTTCTTCCCATCTTCCCATCTTCTGATGTGTCTCAGTAGAGGAAATAAAGTCTTTATGAGTCTAGACCTGGTCAGTGGCTACTGGCAACTGTCTATGGCCCCCGAGTCCCGTGAAATAACAGCTTTCAGCACGCCTCATGGCCACTATGAGTGGACGAGGATGCCGTTCGGGATCAAAGGAGCTCTCTTGACCTTCCAAAGGACAATGAATAGTATTTTGGGGGACTTGCTGGGCAACTCTGTCTATGTGTATTTAGACGACATCATCATAGCAAGTAAAGACGTGCATGCACACATGGAAACACTAAAAGCAGTCCTACACAGACTTCAAGAGGTAGGATTAAAGCTCAAACTCACCAAATGTGAATTCTTAAAGCCTACAATCAAGCTCTTGGGGCATGTCGTGGACGAATTCGGCATCCACACAGTGGACGACAAAATAAAAGCTATTGCCGAGTTCCCTCAACCAACGTCTACAGACAAGGTACGGTCTTTCTTGGGAGTCGCAGGTTACTACGGGCCTTTTATAAAGGACTTCGCAGCACGCACGAGTCCCCTAACCCACCTATTAAAGAAAGACGTACCATTTCAGTGGCTCCCAACTCAACAAACGACCTTTGAAGATTTAAAGAAAGCGCTTACACAGGCTCCGGTCCTTGTCTTTCCAGATTTCAAGGACCCCTTTCAGCTTTGTACCGACGCTTCGGCCAGTGGACAAGGAGCCGCTCTTATGCAAACAGATAAGTCCGGCAAAAAGCATGTAATAGCATTTGCCAGTCGAGTACTAACAGCTCCGGAAAAGAACTATTCTGTTACCCACCTAGAGGCGCCTGCTATTGTATGGGCTTTGAAGCATTTTCGAGACATAGTGATGGGGTACAAAATTGTGGTGCACACGGACCATGCGGCCATCACTGATCTTTTTAAGGGAAAAAACCTACACGGTTGTCTGGCAAGATGGTTCTTAACGATCCAAGCATACAATCTGGAAATAAAATATATCACCGGGAGAACAAATGTGGTCGCAGATGCCTTATCACGAAATATTCCGATAGGTGCGATTGCCAACTCAGAGGTCATCCACAACTTCACTTCACCTGAGCTGCACACTGCTCAGTGAGAATACCGTGTGGAAGAGGGTAATTTACGCCATAGAGTCGGGAGACGAAACAAACCTTCCAATCTTGCCAGTTCCCTTTTCACAATTTTTCCGGTCAGAGGACAACCTCCTTTGTAGGTCATGGCCAACCAAACCAGTACCTATCGAACAACTGGTCATCCCAGACAAATACGTCCCCGTGACGCTTAAGCTGGTCCACAACACACCCATTGCGGGTCACCCAGGAGGGGACAAGACACTGTCTGTCACCAGACAGAAATACTACTGGCCCACATTAAGGGCTGATGTAGAAAAATATGTCGCACAATGCGTTGTTTGTGCTAAGCACAAGGGGTCCGTGAAAGGGCCAGCACCTATGTTGCAATACCCGGTACCAGAGGCGCCATGGGATGTTGTAAATACAGACTTATTACAGCTTCCCCAGAACCAATATGGTTCACGCTACTTATTAGTGTGCGTCGACCAGTTCTCTAAGTTCCTAGTTCTAGCGCCTCTCAAGGACAAGACAGCCACACGCGTGGCACATGCCCTCGTGACTCACGTGTTGTGTCCCCATTCGTCTCCTCAAATTCTTTTGAGTGATAATGGTACCGAGTTTCGAAACACGGTATTGGACGAAATATGCACTCAGTTTACCATAAAGCAATCCTTCATCACAGCTTACCACCCAGCTGCTAATGGGTTGGCGGAGAGGGCTGATCGGAAAATCTTACAGGTCCTCAGACCTATCATGAATGATCTCCACGATAACTGGGGAGGATTGGCTATCACAAATAGCCGCTTCCATAAATACGTCTGTAAACGACTCTACGGGAAAATCTCCCTACTACATCTTATATGGGGTGGAAAAACGTCTTCCGTACGACCTCCTAACAAAACCACACCAACCTTTCTATAACATTGATAGTACACGCAACAGCAGATACATATTTTTTCTAAAATACACTCAGAGGTGAGGAGTAAGTTAAAAGCTACAAAGGCTGAAATGATGTCAAACCAACACAAAAGGGCCATCCCGGTGGAAATAAAAGAGGGTGACACAGTAATGATTAAGCAAGCGGAAAGGAGTTCAAAACTGGGGGCTAAATTTGTGGGTCCTTACCGAGTTGTTCAGAATGTCAGGGGAAATAGGTTCGAGGTTCTTGAACCAAATAGTGGAGTCAGTCTAGAAGTTCACAGTGATCGTCTGAAAGTAGTTTCCTCACCCTTGGACCTTGACATTGGAAATTCCCCTTCAGGGTCAAATGTTCAACAAGGTAATACCCCCACCCATAGCTATAGCTTGAGACCACGAGTTTAAAAACTTAATTCCCACCACTTTCTGATCATGATGTTGCGTTTTCTGATCATCTTGTTGTACCTCGACTACCTACTTGCAACGACACCCATCCACCTGAAACCTGGCGCCCTCACGGCACACATAGGGGAGGTCTTCCTCATTGAAGATGTGCTCCTTGTGAGATACCCATATACTTCTTTGACCAACACCACAGACACAGTCAGGATAGTCTCAGAAAAACTGCTCGGCATGGCAGATACCATCCGGGCAACCAGGACTAGGGAGTCAAAGGCACCTTCTAGTACTCACTCTCTGGATCTTTTTCAACTACTGGAGGATAGGATTCTGTTCTTACGGGGAAAGGTAGATGACGTAGACAAGGACTATAGCTTTCACTCAGTTCACTCTCGGGTAAAGAGGGGGCTGCTCAACATCGTTGCGTCCGCCTCAAAGTTCCTATTCAGTATGGCAACCGACGAGGACGTGCGCGATTTGCGGGACCACTACAATCGTGTACTTTCCTTTGCTGCCCAGAATCGCAGGGTCATCAACGCCAATTGTAAAAAACTTGCGCAATTGCATACTCACATTGAGGAACTGCTAGAGCAAACGAATAAGATGGCAGAAGTTGTCAACATAGTTGTCAAGCAAATAGACCAGGTAAATCAGTTTCTCCTTCTAGATCAGGCCTTGCATGTACTGGACAATGTCATTGAATCTGTCACAACGGCGAATCAGCAGGTTATTAGCAGCATGGTAGATGTGGTGCACGGTAGAGTCACACCTGCCTTGTTTCCTCTACACGATTTGATAATGACTATCCATATCGGGTATCAAAATTATTGTCTCAGGCCATTGTACAACCCAGACATGAGTCAATATTTTTACCCTATGATTGAGTCCAGCCTCACGCCTGATGCCATAATTATTCATGTTCCGTTCCAGACGGCAGATGTGTTTGAGGCACATGAAATTGTTCCATTCCCCTTCTCCGCTAAGGACAGTGTGTTGACCCTAGACACGACCCCGACTCTTGTCTTAATTGCAAAGGATTTCGCTCTGTATTCAACGGGTAGCTACTCACTATTGAAATATTGCAAGGAGACGGTCTTCAAGCGATTCTATTGCTCGGCATCTCTTTTTGCCTTCCTACCTGCTCAGGGAGGAGTGTGTGAGATCGCCCTCACCTGGGTGTACGTGTCTGACGCTCTTTCCCTGTGCCCTTACAAGCAACTACCCCCAACACCTGTTTTCCATGAGAACTTTCATGGTTTACATTATTTCTACTTTCCTCAGTCCTTCTATGTATCAGTAATCTGCCTGGAGGGTACCACCTATCAACAGGTAATTGGTCACTATGCCATAGCGCATGCATGCTATATTTGGACAAGATGATGAAGAAAATAATAGTTACAATGATAAGGCCAAGACTGGAGTATGCAGCAGTGGTCTGGTCTCCTCATAAAAAGAAGAACATAAGAAAGCTGGAAAGAGTGCAGAGAGTGGCAACTAAGATGGTACTGGACCTCAGAGATCGGACTTATGAGGAGAGACTCAATAGCATGGGGCTCACAATCCTGGAGAGAAGAAGAAAAAGAGAAGACCTGATAGCAGTGTACAGGGTGGTGAGCTGAGTGGAGCATTTGGACGGAGAGGGCCTGTATGTATGGAACGAGAGAGAAACGAGAGAACATGGAAAGAAGTTGAGGGCGGCCACGTGTAGGCGAGATGCGAAAAAGTCTAGCTTCCCAAACAGAAGCATTGAGCTATGGAATAGGCTGGAGGAGGTGGTATGTGCAAGAAACATTCATGATTTTAAGGAAAAGTTGGACAAGAGCAGATATGGAGATGGGAGAGCATGAGCGTAGCTCTTTTCCTGTATGTCACAACTAGGTAAACAACTAGGTAAATACACACACACATGCACATCATGTTGTGACTCGTTGAACTCTCTCTCTCTCTCTCTCTCTCTCTCTCTCTCTCTCTGCATGTGTGTATAGCGAGGCCTAATTTATCAACCCCCCTCCTCCCTGTGTGCGTGGGTAATTCACCTCTTGGTCTGCTGTGAGTCTCTCTCGAGACAGCCAGCCGTTCTCCTACGGAAGGAGCTCAGAGCTCTGTGACCGATCTTTGGGTAGGGCTGAGACCAGTGGTGGGATTCAATCTTTTCAAGAACAGGTTCTCTCACTCCAGGACTCGCTAACAACAGGTTCTCTCACTCTAGAAGCAAACCATGCTGGTTGGCCCGATATAAGTGCAAAGATTGATCTTTGGGTTGCCACATGCTACAGTCTAGCAAGTGAAATTATTGATTTTAGTTATTTTCCCAACTTTAAAAAAAAGTCCAAATAATGTTTAAAGCATAATCAATATTGAGCAGACAATATATACTTAATGACTATTAAAATGCTTGGATAGTTTAATTAAGTTAGGTTAGGCCAGGTTAGGTTAGATTAGGTTAGGTCAGGTTAGGTTCCCCCATAGAGTTTCATCATAACTTGAGTGAAGTATTTCCGACGTGTTTTATGCTCAAAACAGTCTACAGTAATCCCTAGTTTATCGCGGGGGTTAGGTTCCAGAGCCCCCGCGATAGGCGAAAATCCGCGAAGTAGCGACCTTATATTTTTTATTATTTATGTAATTTATATATTATATTTTATATGTTATTTATATAAGCACACATATCTCTGAGTCTCGCCTCAGCCCGTGTGAACAAGGTCACCCAACCACTAGTTTCTCGAGAGATTCAAAGTCGGCTATATTTCACGGGAAACTCATCGAAATTCTAGTCAGAAACTCAGTCACCAACATGTCGGTTACACGTGTGATCGGTAAGTTGTGGTCACAAGAAGAAGAAGAGCGGATCAGCTGTTCGGTTCAGTAGCTCTCCACGTGTTTATTCCAGTACCGCAAAGAGTTCCACGAAACTAGATAAGCTTGGAGTAATCATTTTGAGCAAGTTTAGGACTTTAGTCTTGTTCAAGTGAAGTCATTGCCTCATCCTGTTTGGGTCCTCACTGCCAACTTCTCGAGCATTTAACGGTAGGAAGCTGTAAAACACACTATTTGTCTCCGAGCTAACCACTGACGAACCAACAAATGCTACGGTCACTGAGCCAATCAGCGCCTAGGATACAGAACACAGTGCTCTGATTGGTCGCCTCCCATCCATCAGCCAATAGTGTGCCGTGTACGATCACACGTGGGCAAACTAGCTCAAGCGGAAGCGGCCGTAGCTGCGTTTTACATACGTGCGCGTCTTTGTCTATTCATGTGCTGTGCACTACGTATTTTATTTCAATTTAATATTATCTTAATATGTTCTTATTAATACTTTCTTAATTCTTTATATTGTTTACAATTTTTTTAGGCTAGAAAATGCTTCTTTTACTGCAAAATAAGTAAAATAATAAATATATTAAAATACCTCTATACCGCAAAATCCCGCGATATAGCAAAAAATCCGCAATACGAAACTAAATATTTACAATTTTAAAATCCGCGATACAGCGAGACCGCGATAAATGAACCGCGATATGACGAGGGATTACTGTATATCTAAAACATAAAAAAAAACAATGATGAGTATCACAGTTTTGTCCTCGAAATGCAGTTTGGTCCTACCGTAAAAAATTACCGCACTTTGTTGCACCTTTTTTGTGGTTATTATAACACTAACATCACAAAATAACATTATTGGTAATACTATTATTAGCACATATGGTTAAATCCATGCACATTCTACTTTCAATAAATATTTTGTTTTCGTCATGTCAGCCTTGCCTCTTCCACTTTTTGTTCTATTTGACCCCATCCATCAGCACGACAATGTTGTTAACAACTATACGGTTGATCAGAATGCATCAAAAGTCCGTTGGGCTTATTTTATGTCTCGGCCCTATGCCTATACATGGCATATTAATAGATTCAAATGGTTATCAAAGTGATATTGACATTTTTAAGATCACCATTCCTTATGTCGTGATGCGTGACTACAGAAAATAATAGCTACAGCCTAAAAAAAAAAAAAAAAATACAGTGGTGTCTGCAGAAATGTTGTTGTTGTTGTCAGGGCCGCGAAGATCTGAAAATCACTGAGTCCTGGGGAAGCCCTGTGAGGTTATCAAAAGCGTGGCAGCTGGCCTGTCTTCTTCAGGAAGACACAGGTGAGGCAGAAGACAGCTGGTTACCGTGAAGGGGAAGTAATTCAAGTAAACAAAACCAGCTGGCAGCGGTTGCTGTCGGTGTAGCATTTGTAACGGCGCCCTCGTAGGGGTGGGCAGATACCGGTACCAGTACCGGTACTATAGTCTGTTCGGAGCATGAAGGCGGTCCAAGGTGTGGCAGGTTCCAGAATTCCCATGAGTGCAGCGCTGCCAGTTCGACCGCCAATTATCAGCTTAGCACTCTCTCCCGGCCTACCCACCCACAACCCACCTGTTTATCTCTCTCTCTCTCCCTCTCTCTCCCTCTCGACCCGGGGGAGGGACCTAGGGGGACACACCGACCACCACCACCACCACAACGTGGCAACATGGGAAAAAATCGCTGCCACATGTCATAGAATTTATACAAATCCTTGTTATAATCCTAAACATCGACACTCATTGTACTATGTAGCTTCCTTTACTATATACAGAATATATAAAATATCGCTTTCAAATAGGACATGGATGGGAAATAAGAGAGAGACGCATGTACGAAGGCTGATTTGGCAGAATGGGTAGAGGTAAACGACGATACCAGCTCCACCCTGAACCGCCTTCTTGCTCTGAACAGACTATAACGGTACCAGCTTATCGGTACGGTACCGGTACCAGATTGCTCGGTACCGGTACCAGTTGCTCGGATTTATTTATTGGATTTATTGATAATTCTTCATGTCCGATTTTTTTTTTAGGTTGCTAATAAATATTGTTATTGTTATTAGACTATGATCGAGTACATCCATAATAACTATACATGCTATTTTTTTATCGAAAAAATAAATATTCACTTCATTCAGAGAGAGAGAGAGAGAGAGAGAGAGAGATTTACATAGAAAATCAGACCACACAGACCCCATGGTCCAGACTAAGTGGTCTATCCTTAAACCTAAGTGATTTTACATTAATCAGAAGGCTCCTAAACGTTGCATTTCTACTCTAGTTGATATTAAGTTGAAGGAGAGAGAGAGAGAGAGAGAGAGAGTTTTCTTTACAGGAAATTTATTTGGGAATTTCATCAGAAGTCATTAAGAAAGAAAGAAACTCCTTCGGGTACCGGTATCGGTACCGGTACTCAAATTAACGGTACTTTTCCATCCCTACGCCCTCGTTCGAATCAGTGATGCCACATTCATCTTGAACCCGTGTTCGGCTCCACCCGACATCAAATCTGGTTTTAGTCGTGTTTTTGACTATTAAAAAACAATAACAGATCTATGAGGGGTTTACCAAAATAAGTTATAAGTAAAAGGTGTTCATGGGGGAAAAATTGAGAACCCCTAATTTAAGCTAACAGTAACAACCGGTTCTCGGGATTAAGGGATTAAAGAAATTCCAAGAACAGGTTCTTGCGAACCGGTGCAAACCGGCTGAATCCCATCACTGGCTGAGACCACTCACACACATCACGACAACGAGGCCCCCTCCTCCCTTTGTGTGTGTGTGTGTGTGTGAGATAAATATATGTCTGCGAAAGACTGCAAATTAGGAGTTCTCACAGTAGAATTTCTTCTTCGTTACTGTAGAATTTTATTACCCATATTGTTTTCTCTAAAAATATCCATGTCCCATAAAACGTATCCCTACTATGGCATACTAAAATGAAACAGGACTTATATACACGTCTCCCTTTCGTAGCAAGTAGGACTTATAGATACATCCACCGGATGGGAGCGTTTGGCAACCAGGATGTGAATATACGTCCCCCGTACTGAAAGGGTTAAGTAGCTTTCCATCCAGTTCTTCATTTTCCATTTCAATCCTCCTTTATTCTCCAACTTCTATAGTAGTTTTGTATGTGGAGCTTTGTTGAACGCCTTCTTTAGGTCCAAATAAATGCAATCAACCCATCCGTCCCTCTCCTGTAATTTGTCTGTCACTCTTGGGTAAAAGCTCAGTAAGTTTGTTACACATGAGCACCCTTTTCTAAAGCCATATTGTTTACTTGTAATTATATTATGCTCTTCTAGAAATCTTGTCCTATGTTTCTTTATCACTTTCTCACATATTTTGCATACTACACTGGTCAGTGACACAGGTCTGTAGTTCAGGGGTTCTTTCTTTCTTCCACTTTTGTATATGGGGACTCTCTCTCTCTCTCTCTCTCTCTCTCTCTCTCTCTCTCTCTCTCTCTCTCTCACACACACACACACACACACACACACACACACACACACACACACACACACACACACACCAAGAACCGAGGTGGAGGTGAGACAATGCACTAGCCAGCCACTTGGCAACTCGAGGGAAGAGGAACTCCACACATATACACATATCATTTCTTTCTCATTATTTTTGTTATTTTCTTTTAGAATTGATTGTTAATGTGAAGTACAAAGCCGCGTAAGACACACTTAGTTCTTACACAATAATAACATTGAAAGTCATATAAGACACCGTATCATATACGACCTACATCCTAAAAACTATCAAACAATATTCGGGAAGAAATAACTCATATGCTCGGTATAGCGAGCCAGGACGCAGTACACAAGCCCCCGCCGTTAACGGCCTCACTGTTCACGGATTCGCTTATACGCTGGTAGGGTATTTGCGACACCCCCCGCCGAACGCGGATAAAAACTCGTGTATACACGGTCTGTAGTGCCCAGGTCGAATGTTGCGCAATGTAAACAAAGAAACCATCCCTGGGGCTGGATCTTGGGCTGGATGTACAGGACTGTCTCCTTCTAAAGGAAACTTACTTATTTTTGCTTTCTAAACATCAAAATTCGAATTAAGTGTCATATTCATGCATGGAAGGCCACAGTGCTATTCGCACTATTTCCCCATGGGTCTGACATTTGGCTGACAGGATCATGGTGGTTAAGAACCACAGTTATCCTACGTGCACTGTAGTAAAAACTCATTAATCTGGGACACAGAAAACATAATTAATAAAACTGGAATAACTTTACATTTCTTTCCCTCCCAAACAGAACATTACAGTGTTAATCAATCAATCAATCAATGGGAACATAAGACGGGGGGCGCGTCGCCTCGCCCACCTACGACGCCAAGCCCAGGGGGCCCTCCAGGCGAGTCTCCATCTAGGCCCCCTTCCCAACCCGAGTACCTCCCGGAAGGATCTATCGACTTGCTCAAGTCACGAGCTCCGTGGGCGTCCTCTTGGCCTCCTCCACTCAGGATTGTCTCTTACAGAAACAACCCGATGAGCAGGATCAGCTTCCGGAAAACGTGCCACGTGCCCGTAAAGCCAGAGTTGGCGTTGATGGACTATGCAGGTAACACGCTTGTGATCCACATGGTGTCGTCTGCTAAAGTAAGGGAGGTTGCTCGTGGTCACCCGTGGGACAGTTGGACAAACCTATATTTTCTGGTCGTTTTCTGTTATGAAATAATCAGCTAACTCTTTCTGTTATAAATAGTTAAATCACTAGCATCATGATTTACTTGTCAATGCCTATTGAACGTAAACCGCTACCACAGCATCAAATTAGCTCGCAGAGAGGTTCAACTTGCTTACTGCTTCCATATTTCCCTCACCGCTCACAAAGACCACAAGCGGACAAACTAGAACAAATGCAGGCATATTAACCCTTTTAATGCTGTGTATTTCCACAGGGCGCATGCGTGGTGGACAGCAGAATGACTAATTTCAGCAGGGAGTTATTTCTCGCAACACCGGCCAGTGTAATGGACTTTCTTCTTCTTCTTTTGACCTGTAACGCTTTGTATCGCTTCTTAGGTCCTCCTTCTCCACACTTTTATACTTCACAACATGCATCTAGGGCGGCTTTCACAGTCATTTTGTTTGTTTTGATCGTTACCAATGGCTGTTATCGCCACTCTAGTATTTCCACGTGAAACTGGCCGATGGGTAGTGGCGGCTGCGGGGCTAGCCTAGCCCCGCACCTTGACACACACTCTCAACACCTGCCCCTTTCTCTACAGCCACCACTACCCCATAGGCCAATTTCACATGGAAAACTATAGCGTCGATCGCCGCCATTGGTAACCATCAAAACAAACAAAGTGACTGTGAAAGCGGCTCTTATTTACTTCACAGTGCGCACTTATACGCTTCACCCTGAACTTAGGTGTTTTTCTGTTCTTTTTTTTCCCTGATTTTGCTTTTCTATGCCCTTTTGCTATTTTCCACTATTACTTTTCACCATCGCTGCCATGCATTACAGGTCAAAAGAAGAAGAAGAAAAGGAAAACAACACCGGGAGATCTACAATATTCAAAGACTTGAGAAAAATAAGTTTTATGGACTGTAGTTCCACAGCACGGGGTGTTCTCTTATCTTGTCAATCAAGCAGTAAGCAAAGCAGCTCTTCCAGTCCATTTTACGAGTCTCTTGGTGGGCCATCTTCTACTGCTCCTCACTCCTCAGCCACTGCCGTCGTCGGTTTCTTTACATACAGCCGTGAGGTACCCACGTACTTATGCTCGTACTCACAACCGTTTTCCATTCATACGGACAACCAACAACTCGCTCCCGGTTGGCCATACGGGCAACAGCGGTTGCCCATAGCCCCAATGGTTGGACATCGCCTTTTAAGGCAGCACGCATGACGCCGACGGTATGTAGACGCGACCCATACATGTCAAAGCAACGCGAAACTCGTGGCGGTAATGCGCGAAAGTCGTGATGGTAAGAATTCAGGACTAAGCGCTAAGCTCGAGGGTCGCAAAACTCAGATAGCGCGAAACTCGAGAGTGTACTGTACATGTAAAACTTTAATAATGACCTGATAGTGGGGGCTACGAATGTCGGGCGAAAAATCTTCACCTGACGCTTGTGGTTTGAACCCGTTTATAATATTTTTTTTTCAAATACCTGCCAAAATTGGGGGGGGGGGGTCTTATAAGCCCATGCGTCTTATAAGCTGTCAAATACGGTAGGTCTTATTATGATTAGTTTACCATACAAGTAAAATAATTTCAGCTGTTTTCTGTGGTTTATCATAATCAGACAGTTGTGGAGAGCAACTAAACTATAATTATTGTCTTTTCCATTGTTATTGCTATTACATTATTCATGAATAATGTACATATCTCCTCTCTCTACCAAGCCAAAAGGGCATTCAACATAAAAACTATGTTGCAGCTATACTCTTTAACCTATTGTTTAAGGAAGTGAAATCTCTCTCTCTCCATCTGGAAAGAGAGATAATAAATGAAAGTCAATTTGGATTCAGACAAAGTAAATCTTGTGTCACAAATCTAGTATGTTTTTATTCAAGAGTTAGATATAGTGCAGGAGAGAGACAGATGGGCAGACTGCATATTTTTGGACCTAAAAAAGGCATTCGATAAGTTCCACATAAAAGACTGCTGTGGAAACTAGATCATAGAGTAGAATTAGGGAGAAAAATGATAGAATGGGTGAAATGAGAATAAATGAGAACCATGATAAAAGATGAAAAATCGAATTGGCAAAAGATCACAAGTGGCATGCCACAGGGACCAGTGTGAGCTCCAATAATGTTTTTAATATATATAAATGATATGCCAGAAAAATTAAAGTTATATGAGTATGTTTGCAGGTGATGCAAAACTGCTTAGAAATTAACCCGTAGAGTGTTTAGTATGTATATGCACGTACCTCTTAGGGAAGTGTTTAGTACATATATATACGGATGCTCTTTTGAGGGCTTATACGCCCTTTATTTTTATTTGTGTATGTAACGTTATTCACTGACAGTAAAGAGGAATAATTTGACAAGTCTTCGTATTTTTAAATGGATGTTAAAGGGCCTTTCTGTACATTTGTCCGCATTCCAACAAAAATCATTATACACGAAGGTAAGTTACTTTCTTCTAGGTAATTACTCCTTGATTCTACAATCAGTAAGGCATGTGGAATTGTAAATTACACTTCAGAGTAATCGGGAACTAAAACTAATCGTCGGAAGCATCATAGTATTATGTTGAACTTTGAGAGCTACGGTTGTAGTACACACGGCCTTGAAGCGAGCGGTGTTGCCTGATGCGCATCCAACCATTTTCTTGTACTTACAATTACTGTTTATTTATTTAATTTTTTTGTGATGTAAAGAGCACTTATACATTACTCACACTATAGGGTTGTGAGAAGTGTTTATAATGGAAAGAATATAGGCTCTAAAAAAAAATAAGATAAATTTCCCTTTCCTGGTATGACATCGTTAGCTCTGAGACAGAGAAAAATAGGAGGACGAACACTCTAGGGTAGCCGTACTTCCATTCCTTACATATAAGTAATATATATATATATATATATATATATATATATATATATATATATATATATATATATATATATATATCAAATAATTTGTATTTTTTTTTACATTTTAAGGGACAAATAAAAAAATACGAAAAAAGTGCAACCTGGCATGACCCCTATCTATTAAAAGAGACGGCACTGTACGGGTTACAAGATGATGATGATTGTAATAAGCTGCAAGAAGATTTAAATAAGATACTGAGTCAGGTTAACGATGGGAAATGGAGTTTAACGAAATGTTACTCAATGAAAATGGGAAACAGTAAAAATAGACCGTGTGGAGTGTATAGGATGAAAGGGTCAATCATCGACAGAGTGAATGAAGAAAAACTTATATACAAATCATAATACAAAATAGACTGACACCTGAGAAGCAAATAAACAAAATATTTGGAGAAACATGTACAGTACCCTCCCGAGTTTTGCGCTTACTTCATTCCGCAGGAATAGCACTAAATTCGCGGATCGTGAAATTCGGGGTATTGAAAACACTGAAAAAGTGCTTATTTGTTCCGGCTCGTGGAGAAGCTGACTCTCTTTCCTACTTTACTCCTTGTTATCTCAAAATACGTACCGTGTAAAAAGGAAGAAAATGTGAAGAGAAAACAGGTCGTTTTGAGGCCACAGCTTAAGGCGGCTGGCTACCTTACGATTAGCTGACAGTTCTGAATACACGCTTGTGACTGGTCAAGTCCGATGACGTCATCGACGGCGCTTATCCAATCAGCAGCCTCTAACTATGACGAAACGAAAGCTTTGTGAATCTGAAGTCAACGTTGATAATTAAATCATTAGTTCGTAGCTTTTACCGCGGGACATTAACACGCCCCAGCAAGTGTGAACACAGTCACCCAATCACTAGTTTCTCGAAAATTTTGTATAGAGATTCAAAGTCGGCTGCATTTCATGGGAAACTCATGGAAATTGTAGTCAGAAACTCAGTCACCAGCATGTCGGTTATTTTCTCATGAGGTCGGTAAGTTGTGGTCACAAGAACCCTATGGAATCAAACATTAACAGGTCTGGGACATTCTAACTGTTTTTGATTCCACTATGACACAAAAATGGAATAAAATCTCTAATCGCTGTTTTTTTCAAAACTAGGAATAAAACATACATAAAATGCATCTCCTTCTTTAGTTTTTGTGTGATTCCCATACAACTTTAGGGTTAAGAACTCGACATGTTATGGAACAGAGTTAGTAAAAAAATTACCAATATCATTCCTTTTTTGCTAACTACAGTAATAATACAGTCCGGACAGCAAATTTTATAAAAAAAATTTAGTGACTAAATAAAAAGGTTTTAACACCTTTTTACTAACATTGTAAGGAAAGTTACAAGGAATTTGGTGTCCAAAGGAAAAAAGATTGGTGCATAAATGATGGAGTAGAGAGATTTCAATTTTTTGGAAAAAACATGAAAAAAATCATTAAAAAATTAAGTACAATTCATTCTATTTTCAGTTAAGATGATCAGGGTATTATTCTTCATACATATATCAGAATCAAGACCCTCGGACTATTTATATAAAGAAGCAGATCCTTCCCTTAATCAAGATGCAAGGGAGGAGGCAACCAAGAGGACACAGCAAGAAATTGAGAAAGGGGACTTGTTTGAGAGATATAAAGAAGTGCACTTTTCCATACAGGAGTGTACATGGAATAGACTAAACAAAGACATTGTTGAAGTAGACAGTGTCCATAAAATAAAGGAAAAGTTGGAAAAATATAGATTGGGAGACAGGACTATCCAAACTTGAAGTCAAGCCCTGTATACTACAAACTGGTATATACAAATAGGTAAATACACACACACACACACACACACACACACACACACACACACACACACACACACACACACACACACGGCCAAGATGGCGGACGGACACAGTTGAACTCCTGACGCGTCTTCATACTAACATAAGGCTGCGCGGGAACTAAACCCTAGACGTGGAAATTAAGGTGGGAGACGTGCTAGGTGGTAATCGTGCTGTCCCAAAGTATTAAAGGCAGAGAACTGAAAAACACTGAAGAATGAGTGAGGAGAAGGAGGGGACGACGGCATCGTCGCCACCGGCGGGTTTGTTTACACCTGTAAGCAGGGGAGCCAGGACACGGGACAATGATTTTGAAGGTTTCTCGGAAGACTTGGAGAGGAATAGAGACCGAGACATAATGCTGAGAAGGAGACTTATTGACTTGCAAAGGAAGATGAAGGAAATGAAGGAAAGAATGGGGACGTTGGAGAGAGAGGTTGACGTCCTAAAGACGGAGAAAAATGTATGGAAAAATGCGTACAATGACCTGCACAAGCAGGTAACGTTAAATGAGAATAAGACAGAGGATACAGAGGTTAAAGTCAAGGAATTAAAGGAAACGCATAAAGTCTGGAAGGAGGAACAAGAAAAAGAGAATGTTAGCCCTAAGAAAATTGTGGAGGAGCAAGTCAAGGCTAAGGATGAAGCTATAACTGAAAAGGTGATCAAGGTGATAAAAGAAAAACGAGAAATAGTGAGGGACACGGTTGAAAAAAAGAAGTCTGTAGTAGTGGTGGGCATTAATGAAGAGCACATGCCGATCAGACATACAAGGGAAAAGAAAGAAAGGAAGGCAGTGGAGCAAGTGATTGAAGCAATTCAGGAAGAAGGTCATAAGCTGGTAGGGGAAATCGAAGAAGTATTCAGGCTCGGAAAGTATGAAGAAGGAGCCCAACGGCCAGTAAAAATTAGATTTAGGTCTCAAGCTGCTGCTGAAGAAGTGGTGGGAAAGTCATGGAAGTTAGCAAGAACAGAGACCTACAAAAAAGTCTGGGTAAGAAAAGACAGAAGTGTGGAGGAAAGGAACACGATAAGGGAATTGAAGAATCAAGCCAATGAAAAGAATGACGTAAGATCAGAAAAGGAAAAAAAGAAGTTTTTTTCTGGAGAGTGATAGACATGGACCTAAGGAAGTGGTACAGAAGGGAAGAGGAGACAGCTTGAAGGTGGCATACACTAATGTGAACTGGTTAATATCGTCAATGTTAGAAATAGGAGATTACCTGAGTAAGGAAAAAACAGATGTTATGGGGATTACGGAAAGCAAATTGACTGGTAGTAAAGATGCATTTAACTTAGGGGATGGTAAATATAATGTATGGATGAGAGATAGAGAAAATAAACAAGGAGGAGGAGTGATGCTATTGTTGAAAAAAGAATGGACAGTGGAGGGTGTCACCTATGGCGAAGGGGAAACGGAGGTCTTGAGTGTGGGAATAAGACTGCAAAGGGGAGGATGCAAAAATATTGTAGTGGTGTATGTCCCTCCATAAAACAATTCATGGACAGAAGAATTGTACAAGAAGAAGCTGGAAGACACATTGGATTGACTAAGGAGATTGCTGGAGGAGAAGGATAAGATTCTGATAATGGGGGATTTTAATTGAAAGGAAGTGTCATGGGAAAGCTGGTCAACGGAAGGAAGTGAAGCTTCATGGGGGAACAAGGTTTTGGAATTGGTTATAGATAATGTCCTCACACAGTGGGTAGAGGAAAATACAAGATTCAGAGGAGAAGACGAGCCATCTAATTGGACTTGATAATCACTAGGGAGCCAGATATCATAGAGGAGATGAGCTATAAGAGCCCTATAGGGAAGAGTGATCACGTACTTATCGAGTACATATTTTTATTTTACGTCTTGGCCTATTGCGCCGGTTGGCTTCTTCCAGGTGGATCCTGATGGTTGTTCCAAGGCTTCTTCCCGGTGGGGCCTGATGGTCAGCTCAGCCCGTTCTGGCACAGGCGAGTGTTTATAGTGGCGCCATATTACGAGAAGGAGGTGTAAAATAATCAAGAATGAGGACTACAGGAAAGAATGGTTTAACTTTAATAAGGCAAATTTTGAACAACTTGGGAAACATTTTGAGGAAGCACAATGGGATACTTTTTTTAAGGCTGAAAATGTGGAGGAAAAATGGGCTATGTTTATATGGATTTACAACGAAGGAGTGGAAAAGTGGGTACCAAGGATGAAAGGACAGAAATCAAGAGAAGAGTGGTATAATAGAAAGTGTGTAGATGCCAAGAAGGAAAAGAAGGCATGGAACTAATGGAGAAAAAATAGGAGGATGGATCTATGGAATGAGTACAAAAGGAAGAGGAATGCTTATGTCAAAGTAAGAAGAGAAGAAAAAAGGAATTTTGGGAAAAATATTGTAGATAAGTGCAAAGACCAGCTAAACTGTTTTATAAGTTCATAAATGGAAAGTTGAAAAATAGAGATGAGACTCAGAAAGTTAAAGTTAATGGTGAAACTTGATAGTATAAGTGAAATAGTAGAAGTGATGAATAATTGTTTCCAAACAGTGTTCACAAGGGAGAGTGAGTTTGAAAGCGTAGATGCAGTGCCGGGGAATAGAGTGGGTCTGGAGAGAATACAAACATCAGCAGATGAAGTTAAAAAATTATTGGAAGAATCGGATGCGAGGAAATCAGCAAGACCGGATGGCATATCAAATTGGGTGCTAAAAGAGTGTAACCAGCAAATAGCTGAAAAGTTGAGCAACTTGATTAATGTCTCACTAGCACAAGGGAAGGTACCGAGAGACTGGAAGAGGGCTAACATCGTCCCAATACATAAAGGAGGAAGTAAGGAAGACCCGTTGAACTATAGGCCAATGTCATTAACAAGTGTAGTAGCAAAGATGTGTGATAAAATTATAAAAAACAGATGGGTGGAGTATTTAGAAGAAAACAGTATATTAACAAATAGCCAATTCGGATTCAGAGGAGGACAGACTTGTGTAACTAATCTGATCAGCTTCTATTCAAGAGTAATTGATATAATACAGGAAAGAGATGGTTGGGCAGATTGTGTGTGCTGGACTTAAAGAAGGCGTTTGATAAAGTACCACACAAGCGATTAATATGTAAACTTAATCATGTTGGAGGTCCGGGTGGTTCAATATTAGATTGGATTATGGACATTTTGATGGAGAGAGAAATGAGAACAGTAATCAGGAATAATAAATCAAGCTGGATGGAAGTGACGAGTGGAGTCCCACAAGGATCGGTGCTGGCTCTGATTATGTTTGTAATTTATATTAATGACATGACAGAAGGGGTGACAAGCTATATAGATATGTTTGCTGATGATGCTAAAATAATGAGGAGGGTGGCTAATGAAGATGACTGTGTAGCCCTGAGCCAAGATCTCGATAGAATAAGCGAATGGTCACGCAAATGGGAAATGACATTCAATACAGAGAAGTGTAGCGTGATGGTTTGGTAAGAGCAGTAGACGAATATCGGGGAGCTACTCTCTGAGTAATGAAAGAATCATGAAAAAAAATAAAGAAAAAGATCTGGGAGTGATCATAACAGACAAGTTATCCTTTGGAAAACATATAGACCGGATAACTGGGGAAACATACAATCTTCTTAGAAACATAAAAGCAGCATTTACATATTTAGATGAAGAAATGATGAAGAAACTAATAACATTGATGATACGTCCAAGACTGGAATATGCAGCATTAGTGTGGTCACCTAGATTGAAGAAAGAAATTAGAAAGTTGGAAAGAATACAAAGAGCAGCGATTAAATTACCGGAAACTCTGAGAGAACATACTTATGAAGAAAGACTGGAGAAATTGGGACTAACAACACTGGAGAGAAGAAGAGAGAGAGGGGACTTAATAGCATTATACAGGATACAAGAGGGATTGGAGAAATTGGACAGGGAAGACCTAGTGGTACGTGACAGAAGTGAAACAAGAGGCAATGGTAAGAAATTGAAGAAGAGCAACTGTAGGAGAGACATCAAGAAATACAGTTTTCCATACAGAAGCATAACAACATGGAACGGACTTGACGAGGAGACTGTGTGTGCAAAAACGATTCATGAATTTAAAGCCAAACTGGATAATAAGCATTATAGAGACGGGACAGCACGAGCCTAGGACGGCTCTTTTCCTGTATTTCAAAACAAGGTAAATACACACACACACACACACACACACACACACACAAACAACTGACGAAAATACTGGCAGGAGAAATTGGCTCTCCTTGTCAAGACAGTGTGAGGAGGTAATAAGCCCCCATCCCCAGTGTCCCTCAGCTGTATGTCCAGCTTGTGGGAAGTGAAATTTTCTGCTCCACACTCTACTTTCTCCCCTCTCTTGCACTTCTCCCCACAAGCCTATCTACCCAGCAGTACTGAAACAAGTGACTAAAATTCAATGAATAAATAATTAACATGGTACTGCATTTTACTTGTATGTTTATCTATCCACCTCAAAATTATCAATGAATTTATGTTTGTCTTTGTGTGGTATCTAATTCCCCTTATGCTGCTATATAATACAAGATGATTATGTTTAGTGGTGATGTTTCAGAATTGGTGCGAGCAGCATTCTCGGATATGCCGTGAGTCGCACTCTCGCCCTGGCCGTAGCAAAAGGGATAAAATACGCTTCTCAAGGTATGATCTCATAACTAAGTTGGAGGCACAAATCTGAAGGTGTGTTCTCGGTGCTGACTGGTATTAGAAGAAGGGTGCTGGCGATTATCAACTCATCAAGTTAAGTGTTACCATGTCAGCAAAAGATTTACAGATGATCGAACCTCTTCACTGCGCTTCTAATACTACTGTGGTACAGGTAACTCTCGATTTACACGAGTACTGCGTTCTTGAAGAGGTCGCGTAAATCAAAAACAATATAAATCAAACAAGAGGTAGGTTTCTGTCGAAAAATAAATACCGTACTTTTTGGCGTATAGCACGCACCTTTTTCGCATCAAAAATGCCTGAAAGTTTAGCCCTGCGCGTTATACGCCAAATGTACAAATTTTTAATGATTTTTTTCTTTTTTGTGGTGTTTTTAAGGGTCTTTTTATCGTCTTATCCAATAACAACGGCAAACTTACCTTTATTATTGTTTATAATCCTTCATAGTCCATGGCTGTCTTATAATATGTTACCATGGAATACAGGGCAATCTAATAACTACTATACAAAAATGTAATCGGTGGAGGAGCGCCCATGCCCTGCTGTTATCCCGTTTTTCCATCGGGCGCCATTTGTATGATCCTGATCTTGATGTCACAGGTGGCTTAAGATTGTATGACTAAGGAGCAGTACAAGCTACATAAAAAATCATATTGGAAAAAAATATCCATGTGTTCATTATCAATTATTAATATCAGTGAGAATAATGGGGTAAATATGATATCAGAAACTGTACATCATGAGTCTTGTACGAGGAGTTATTTCGCGCAATACCGGCACGGCCACCATTTGCATAATTTACAAACCACACAACCACACCCATACAACAAACAGCTGCATACCGTGTGTCACCAGAACCGTGTGAATTCTGTCTTGCCTAGTTGTCTGTCATAACCTACGAGTGATGGTGGGAATAATATGCTTATTCACTTCATTCAGTGGAGAGAGAGAGAGAGAGAGAGAGAGAGAGAGAGAGAGAGAGAGAGAGAATATCCATATCACCGAGATATCCACTCAGGCACTCAGTCTCAGCCTCACTCGTGTGAGGAAGAAATGAGGGACACCACGAGCGGTACCGGTACTGGTACTGGTACCTGCCCACCCCTATTGTTGAGTAGCATGGCAGCGTGGGTACTGTATTGTTGTTCAAGTGGCGCGCGGGAAGAACTGAGCTCAGCTGTGTGGCCACGACGCCGTGTGAGTCCAGTTGCGTGAGACATCTGGTGGCCACTCCATAAAATATCACGTATAAGTGAAAAAACATGTAAATTAAACATTTATTTGGATTTTGGACCCTGCGTTATTTCAAAAATGCATAAACCAAACTCGCGTAAATCAAGAGTTAACCTGTATTGAATTGCCACTTGTTCCATAATATGGAATTAAACCTCACCAAATCATTGATAATAATGATAAAGAATATAAACAAAGTGGAATAGTTTCACATACAGTTTGAAAACAAAGCAAAATTTTCACCATGAAAGTGAGCATAAATGCAACATCAAGGGGAGGCAGTGGCTGAGTGGTTAGCGTACCGCCCCCACATTCGGCGCGTTGTCCATGATGCGGGTTCGAATCCAACACTAACCACCTGGGATTTTTCAGTCACCACCGAGTGGCCTAAGACTACCCACATGCTGTCCTGAAGACCACCTATCAACCCAGACTCTAGAAGAAGCTGTGCAAGTGAAATCAAGAATGAGCTCCGGGGGGCAGCATGAGCCAATAATAATGGCGCCACTATAAACAATTTCCTGCACCATGACGGGCTCAGGCCGACCATCAGGCCCCTATGGATTAGCCTACCGGTGCTATAAGCCACATGTAAAAAAAACAAAAGTTAAGAAAATATTCAACAAGATGTTAAAGAATAATATCTACCATATCTACCATAGATATTGATCTGTTACTTCAACATTATTTACAGTTCCCTCCCATTATTTTTACAAATATCCCAGCACAGGAAATGTTTACACAACGTTGTAGTTAGGCTGTATCTTTGTCCATCTAAAAGTTACGTTGCCAGAACGTAATAATTACGCTGTGACTTTCTGACCAAACTGTGATGTTTAAACAACGTCGTTTCCAGGTTGCTGCTTGGTCCGATAGAGAAAACAATTTCAAACTTATTAGTTGAAAACACGTTATGTTGCTATTATAAACCATCAATTCAGTGGATTCATAATGTGAATGACTGTATAATTTATCTACCCATTCAGACACATACGCAGACAAATTCATTAAATGCATTAACTCACTTGCACAACAAAAGTGGTGTACATGATTAACAGTATTCAGTGATATAATATATTTTCTCTCACAAATATTAATGAGAGGGGTAATTTGAGATAAATCTCATGCCCTTCAAATTTTGAATAATTCCGTGCGTGGCAACAGCAGGCCCTCCAGCTGCCGCCACACTGAAAACTCAATAGTCAATCAGTCATCGAGGCGTGGCAAACAGGGTGTGCACATTACCATCTTGTCCCCGAGGAAACTCAACACGGTGAGTATTAAACAGAGATCTGGATCACTACCACAGATTATAATTATGTAAGAGAGAGAGAGAGAGAGAGAGAGAGAGAGAGAGAGAGAATCATTAATAGATATTTTTGATTTGTTATTTAGGTAACCAACCAATATGCATGATTATATAATTGTAATAATTAATTATATAAAATTATATACATAATTATAATAAGTGATTTGATTATCATGGATAAATACAGTACTGTCTCCAAGTTTGCGATAAATAGGTCGACATTGCGGGTCGCAAACGTTGAAATTGCAAACTTTGAACCATTATTCTTATGGGGAAAATTGAAAATCGTCAACATCTTGCGCTTGGCCACCCATCCGGGTGGCCAAGTGCATGTGTGCGGACGGCCCCAGCCGCGCGCTGGGCCCAAGCAGCTGGTGGGCGGCTGATGATGGTGATGGTGACGATGGGTGTCAGCGGCGTAGCCTTTGCATTGGCGCCGCCTGAACGGTGTTTTTGTCAGGGCCCGTGTGTGTGTGTGTGTGTGTGGCTGAGTTTGTTGTGGGTTTGGGCTTCTCAATTTGCCAGTTCTTGTTTTCCACATGTTGCATGGGACCCCTTTCTTTTCTTCCATCTTTTCTTTTTGAAAAGGAAGAGATGGAAGAAAAGAAAGAGGTCCCACACAACATGTGGAAGGTGGGAATTGGCAAATTGAGGAGCCTGGGCCCACGGTGGGCACAGCCACACACGCACGGGCTCTGATGAAGGTGCCGTTTGGGTGGCACTGATGCGAGGGCTGCGCCGCCGACGCTCATCATCACCATCACCATCATCAGCACCCGTCAGCTGCTTGGGCCCGGCACGCAGTTGGGGCTGCTCGCACACATACGTCTGGCTGCCCGGATCCCACCACCATGCTTCCCGCAGCCACTGGAAAGGCCCATGGGGTGGGTAAGACCGAGAATGGGAGTCAAGGACCACAACAAAGTGTGAAAAAACCAAGTTTTAGTAGCCTTTTCCTTTTCCTTTCGGGTCATATCAAAATTTCAGTTTTCAAAAATATATAATTTTTTGGGTCTCATATCGCAAACTCGGTGAATTGCAAACTTGAAACTCGCAATCTTGGAGAAGTACAGTACTAATAAACTTTAATTTTAGGTTTCAAATACTCTTAATCTTTTGTTGCAGGTGCCTACTATCACACCATCCACTAATTAAAAGCAAGAACCCTGTCCCTTCATACAATGGATCTCTGTTGAAGGGAATTTTTTTTATTTCATACTGTACACATAGTCTGTTTCATTTCATCTGTCCACCAACAAAGTGGGAATTATGGTGGAGGTGGCAGCAGTTTGTGAATATGAGAAAATCAACTGTTGTGATAGACATTCAGGCTTATTTTTGTATGATACATTTGAATGAATATGTATACAATAAGTTGTTTACAAAGATAATCTAACACACAAGCACATGAAAAGACTAACGTGTATCATACAACATAGTCACATCATGCTCGAACGATCTATGTTTTTTTCAAATTCATTGACTGATAGCTCATTTCAGGTACCGTATATTAACTGAAAACTTGTTATATTCAATAGCGACATTTGAAATTTGGCGCGCACGGCGATCTCGGATACGGTGCAGGGCGCCGTTTTGGCCCGGCCGTAGTGAAGGGGTTAAAAGACATCTGGGCTTGCAAGTGCATTTAAAGGATATCTTAATTTACTGCATGTAAATAATGATTAATAATCAAAATAACATGAAGACGAGATGAAATTTGGGTATCTGAAAGGCTATACGTACATTGTTCGAATATGATATCAGACTATACTGCAGATTGATATACAAATTGTTCTTTCATGGTAGATTATCAATGCAAATCGGCACATTTGCGGTTCATATAAAAAGACTTCAGGGTTTTTTGTACACACAAACTTTCAAATAAATCACTGAAAATATAAAGTTGATCTTCAAGAAATCAAGAATTAAAAATGCGCAGGTGTCACATCTACATTCGCGAATGGACAGGTGGAATGAAATGGACTATAACCTTTGTATATGTAGCCTACTTACTTTAAACAAAAACTGAGCATTTTATTCTTTTCTAATAATTCAATGTCAATATAAAAGCTTATGTGACAGACTTCATTATCAGTGTATATAACATTTATCTAGTTTTAAAGCTCAATAGAAACATACATATTTAGAAGACTTGAATATATCCTAATAAAATTATTAAGAAATATTCAGTAAATGCATGTTAAGTTTCTTAATCTGGTGTTTGGAATACCCTAGAGAGGTGAGAATAGGGCCCTAAAAAGTGATGAGAATGTCCTGCAAAGGTAGCAAGAAGGTCCCCAAAAGATCATAGGTACGTTGTTTCACAACATTGTGACAACCTTTCTGGGAGCGGACAAAATTCTGTTCCCACAACATTTTCACAAAGTCCCACACAATGTATCTGGAACCTTTTCGTAACGTTTTGACACCGTTGCTGCAACATGATTTTGTTTGCTGAGATATAAGCTCATATATCATGACTAATGTATTTGAAGCCCATTATTCATGCCAAAAAAGAAATGTTTCTCCAGTACCTATTCCTTGTGTTAGTGGTACTAAAACTGTTTAACTGTATATATATTGTGATATACCTTGGTGTAGCAGGTTGTCAGTACTTGGTGTTTGTTTATCAAGGTCAGTAGTAGATGCAGTGTGTTGTGACTGTGAAGGGGTCATGGCAGGGGTTGCGGAAGGGGTGATGGGAGTCAGAACTGCAGTTATTGCTGAGTTCTCCTGCAGGAGACACTCAGCAGAGCCTCCTTCCCCTCTAGATTCACAAACCGACCCTGCACTTACAAGCTCCTGAAAGATAATGAATAATTAATAAATGTTCATGTAGATAACTTAATATGTGAAATAAATACAATGAATAATGATTAAGACACCACAGCAAAATCAAATCAAAATCAAAATTTACAAGTATTAATTTTCTTTCAATATTTAATGTTTTTCTAATAGAAAAACATAGGCCTATCACTCTAAGTAAATAATACTCATGATAAAGTGACCTGACTAATTCCCTTGTGGTGGCTCACATCACTGAGGTTCCAAACCATCGCTCATCCAGCAGCTCTCACCACCAAGATCTCGAAGCACTGTCACAAAGCTCGAGCACACTAGTCAGCCTAACTACACAACCCAAGGAGACCTGCTAAGCCAGAATCCGCCTCACCACCAGCACGTCCACACCACCTCTCATATTGGCTGTTACTTGTTCAGTAAACTGCACCACTTCTGTGTGCCTTTCTGTCAGAACCACTACACCCTAATAATTTGCTTGTACAACTTCTCATTGTAGTGAAGTTTAGCCCATGCCACACGAACACTTTTTCCGGTATCTTTTGATACAGGTAACTCTCATTTTAGGCGAGTTCAATTTATACGAATTTTGCTTAATGCAATGTTAAGAAGTCAGCATACAGTAAACCCTCGATATAATGGACTGATTGGGGAGGACCTTAATCCGTTAATGCCGAAAGTCCATCATAAGAGAAAAGAAAAAAAAAATAATACCGACAAACCTAATAAACGCAGGTATATACAGTAAACCTTCTGGTATCTGGGTTAATAGAGCCACGGGAGCACCCGGATATGGGAAAAACCCGGATATGGTGTAGGTTAAGCCTATGGAACCGAAAACCCAGCTTTCGATTATGGCCTGCCATAAAGGCAACGACAGAGTACTGCATAGGTACTTCTGTCCTAGCCTACTCATAATATGGTACGCCCCATGGCTTTGTAGCAGTCAATCTGCACCAGGGAGTGAAATGCACGTGATTGATGTGGTCCAGGCGCTGAGAAAAGGGTTCGAGCAGCATCGTCACGGTTAGCACTCGCGGCAATCTCTCCCTGGCTTATCGCAGTCCTGCTGCACCTTGTGGGGATCCGTTACTTGGGATTCGGCAATTAGGCATGACAGCCTCAGTCGCTAACCCATTGTTGGAGTGCCTAGCCCCATGTTCACAGGCAGCAGCCAATGTTCCCCTGCCTGGCCAATCACAACAGCGGGGCCTGGACCATACCCAGAAAAGCCCAGGTATTTGTGGCAGCTTAACTGCCCAAGTCTGCACCATCGTGTTTACGACGTAGGCTTTCTAGCAGACCCAGCACTGCCACAATAAACTTTTTGGGGTCCAGTTTTACAAAACTGGAAGGCCTACGCTCTGTGCTGTTCTTAAGTGCACGCCTGTGGCTTTATCGCTGCGTAGCTGCGTTAGCAACTTCGTGGCTACGAGCACTGTGGGCTTTACCACCCGGGTCAACCAGAAGGCATACCAGAGCGGTACCCGAAGCGGTCCAGACCGGGAACGGGCATCAAGTGCTCAAAGCAGGCTTCTATACAGACGCCCGGGCAGGCACCCCAGGGTGCTACCCTTTTAAGCCCGGCAATGAGCCCGAAGGCCCACAGACGCCGGGCAAGTACACCAGGCCGCCCCACTCTAAGTGTGAGTGGGGAGGATAACCAAGGAGTCAATGACAACCTGGCACGGTTACACTGTGTTGCCCTTGCAAGCCAGGGGGGGTAGGTACCCCTTGCACAGTGTATCCAGTGGGACCACAAGGAGGCCAGTCACTAGAAGTAACCATGATATACGGCCAGCCCGCACCTCCAGATCGGGCTGACCCACGGGGCTCCCGAACCCCTGCGGGCCCCTTTACTCGCCTTACCGTAAGCATGGTAAAATCCTTCTTTCACATGTCGGACTGAGGGCGGTACTTATCCGCATTTCTTATTCTGCCCTCACTCCCGCAGGAGTGCTAGCAAACCCGCACTCCTTCTCCACGGGGACAGAGCCCATACTCACCAAGTCCAGTCTGGATTTAAGCAGTCATCAAGGCTTAAGCTAGGGTTCCCACTGTGTGTTTCATTTAAACAGTCCTCTGACACTCCCGCCATTTAAACCTGTACTTCCTTGATTCTCGTCACTTCGATATGGTCTGCAGCGCTTGGCAAGAACGTTTACGTGCCAGTTGTACTGTGAAGCACACAGCTTTCCTGCGAACCTTCGCACCAGGACATCAATATCATTGATACGTGCAAGCTGGGGCGCGCCTTACGGGTGCAGTATGCCGCCTGGGAAGAGCTTTTTAGAGGCATTGCACGGGCAATTTGAACAACTTTTGGTGGCGCGTGACAATTTTTTTTTTTTTTTTGGAAAAAATCAAATATTTTTAAAGACTCCCGGATACGGGCGAGGTCGGATATGGTGCACGCGGATAACTGAGGGTTTACTGTATATATTATTTTCTTTTATTGTGTATGTTGTATGCATGTTGTCTGTATAGCCACACGGCACACTTGGCGACAGACTGCGAGGCACTGCAGCTGCCAGGTTGGTAGTGGGGCCATGCGCATTTGTTACCAGTATGGGTAAAATTTTACAAATGCGATAATCTCACACTGGCAGACTAAACTCTTTTTGAGGGGGGTAGTTTTCGGGGTGTTATGATATACATAATCTGATAACTGTTTCTGTCACAAATCATTAAATGATTGACTTTTCAATGCCTGTTGTGCACCTGCCACAGCCCGCAGCTGCAGCTGCAAAATAATTCGCAGAGAGAGATGTTAAATTTGCTTACAGTTTTTACATTTCACTCACCGCTCACAGAATGATGGGTTATTAGTCTAAAATTATTTTACATAGATACAAAATTTTGTTCAGTAATGTATCACTGCTTGTTACATTTGGATAGGTTAGGGATATATACTTCTCCAACCAGTATTAAAAACATTTGTAATGAGTGTGATATGTCATGGTTATGGTTATCTAAAGTTATATTTGTCTAAAGATGTTCCCAATACAACATGGGTTATAAAAGCTGTGGAATTGAGATTGAAAGTTCAGTGGATTGCAACTTGGCACAACAACATAGTAACAAAATCTTTACGTAGTAACTACAAAGTGTTTAAGGTGGATTAGGCTATGGCATGGAGTGGTATATTTCAAGGTTACAGAAGAGCAACCGAATAATGGTGACGAGATTAAAAACTTGTAATAATAGATTGCCTATTAATGCTGGCAGGTATCAAGGTGTAAATAGAGATCTGCTTTGTAATAAGTGTGATGCTGGTGTTATGGAAGATGAATTCCATGTTCTTTTTGAGTGCATTGATAGTGAGATTGTAAGGTTGTGTGATATGTACATATCAAGCTATTATACACACAGGCCATCACATTTCAAATATATATCACTGATGCAAAACACCAATGTTAAAATCAGGGTTGGCGGTTTAAACCAAATGGTTTAAACCAATAAAAAAAACCAGTGGTTTAAACCAACTAATAAAACCATTTTTTTTCTTCTTTTGTGTGTATCTTTGTTAATTTCATCAGTATTGTGGTTTTAACTATATTTAAGATTTTAAGTATGTACAGCAGGGTTGGCGGTTTAAACCAGGGGTGTCAAACTCAAAACCCTTGGAGGGCCAATTCATACTCTGAAATGCCGTCATGGGGGCCAACAAGAGTAGAAAATACATTGACAAGATTGAAGTTACCGTGATACTGCAGGCCATTTATGACTATCCCGCAGGCCATGAGTTTGACACCCCTGGTTTAAACCAAAAACCCATCAATAAAACCAGTGTTTTTTGTGAATCTTTTTTAGTTTCATCAGGTATTGTGGTTTTAATTATATGTGGTTTTAATTTTTTTATTATGCACAGTCATTTTACTAACACCAGGATGAAAACGTCAGTTGGTAAACTCAAATCTCTATTCAAATGCTGTAACTTCAAAGTAACTGAAAACATAATTTTATATATATATATATATATATATATATATATATATATATATATATATATATATATATATATATATATATATATATATATATATATATATATATATATATATATATATATATATATATTTGCCACTTCACTAAACAGCAGGTAAATTGTTTAAAAAGTCCTTCCCAACCATGCATACAGAAAAATACTGGTAGCTAAATTATGTGTAAATTCAAATGTAGTACAATACTTATTCATACTCATTGTTTTCTGCATGCAACTGGAAAATTAGAAGAGGTCTTTCATGTTTTACTACTCTTTAACATTGCAATTAACCCTCTCGTGCACCGTGACGCCAATAGCGTGTAAACATTTTTAGGGCCAAAGTGCACCGTGACACCATTGGCGCTCATTTGAACAAAAATATTACTTTTAAATAGTTATATTCACTCCAATGGCATAATTTTTTGTTTGAGGATAAGTTTACTCACCCTCTCTGAAATTAACTATTCGGCAATACTCTCCGCGTCCACAGATTTGAGTGCATTTGAGAACAGACCGTTTCCGTTCACTCTCATCAGTCAAACTGCACGTCTCGCTGCTGTGGGCTTTAAACTTTTTGCGGCCCAGTGATAATAGTGTTATATAGTGCAATACAGTGATTTGATTGGGTGCAATTTGTGTTCTCTTCTATTTGCAGGCAGTAGCATATTATATTTTGTGAATTACGTAAGGACGTAAATACATAATAGCACGGAGGCCCCTGAAACCTGAGGAATATTACCCATTCTTGTACTCAGACAGTGAAGGTATTGGTGAGAGTGAAACAGAAAGCATTCCCCACTTTGCGACAGAAAGTGGTGAGCGAAAAAGACTTAGATTCAAAAAATGAAGGCACGGAATGGGACAGCGTGGGGGACAGGACAGGAGTCGTACTTCCGTCCCCGCTGGACCCACTCCTTCCTCCCCTACTCAATATTTTTACTTTTCCGCAAATATTTCATGGTGCTAATTGTCCGATTGGAGATTTGAAGGAACCATAAGAATCCTGATAAAATTCTGCTATTATAAATACATCTACCTTGAAAAGTTGACCCACAAAGTTTTTAATTATGGAGGTGGGAACATGACCTAAGTAGAAAAATTGTTTATGCGCACTTTATTCCATGTCCATAAATGGTCCTATGAATTACTATTATTATTTCTTTATTGATTCATGAAAAACTACAACAAATAGGGAAACCATTGATATATTATGTATAATGATAAATGCAGGTTTGGGGAAAGAAAGAAGCCGAGAAAAAAAAAAATTTGGCGCGCTAAAAAAAATGCCTCGACCAGCAAGAGACCTGCTGATGTTTGAAATAAGCGCGGAAAAGGAAACTTATTGAAACTTATGGTGTGCGAGAGGGTTAAAAAGAATGTTAATTAGAGAAGCTGCATTTTGCCTCTTTTACAGATTGTATGAAGATCAAATGAATATATTGCTAAATCCATCTCTAAATCTATATATAATTCCTTTTCAAACTCATATATGTATATACGGATAGAATTACTGGAATAAAAATACTGAAAAAAAACTGGTTTAAACCAAAAAAAACACGGTTTAAACTAAAAAAAAAAACTGGTTTAAACCACAAAAAACATGTTTTTTTTTTTTTTTTAAACATTGGTTTTTGCTAACCCTGGTTAACATTATGAACAATTTAGCTCCATTTTTGAGGCCAGTACTATGCATGTTTAGATGAGTGCCAGGTGTTGGCAGTCATTAGTCTTCAATTATTTTTCTTTTTCCTAGTACCTACATTTACTTGCATGGATAACATAGTGTTATTTTTTCTTTTGGATGACCTGCGCTCCATACTCTTTTATAAAGTCTGAGCTTAATTAATAAATTCAATTCAAATCAATTCAATTCAATTAAAAGATCACAAGTGGAATGAAGCGAGCGCGAAACTCGAGAGGGTACTGTACTTGGACCCAACCCTTGTCTATATTCATATGTTCTAAGATATAAAATCTAAACTTTCTATTTACCTTGTATAGCAAGTGAATGTCTTTGATTTATAGAAATGACAAAGCACTTTGTCTGGTGATTGAAACTTTTTGCATTCTACCATATTGCGTATAATCAAACAAAGTGTTAAATTTGATCATAATAACTGATATCTGATAATGTTGTTCATATGTTTGGAGTAAAGCCTTTATTTTTCATTAAAATCATCTTTTATAGCCTCTTACTGATTCCTATGATGTATACCATCTTAATAATCATTCAGTCACATAACGGATAGATATAATGATATTGCCAGGTACCATATCGGAAAATGCCTAATATCACAAAAACGGTAAGGCTGGTGCAAGTAAGAAGTTGATTTTTTAAATCTAAACAAAATTTCAGTTTAGAAACACTTTTCAAACCTTACTGACTCAGGCTGTCAAATAAACGAACCTGGCTCCTGGACTACTAGGTTGGAGGAAGTGGGCCTGCCAGCATTTGCAGAAAAAAAAGAGAAGAGACCTGATAGTGTTGTAGAGGAACACAAGAGGAATGGATGTGTTGGATGGAAATGATTTGATCAAGATGGAAGGGAAGAGGGAACTAAGAGAACATAGCAAGAAATTGAGAAAGGGGACTTGTTTGAAAGACATAAAGAAAAACAGTTTTCCATACAGGAGTGTGGATGCATGGAATGTACTAAACAAAAACATTGTTGAAGTGGGCAGTGCCAATAAAATCAAAGAAAAGTTGGACAAATATAGATTGGGAGTGGTCAATGTTATTTTGTCGAGTTGGCTCAGTAACCATTTGACTTAGGTAATTATCCTCTAAAGATATGAGAGAGAGAGAGAGAGAGAGGGGGGGGGGGGGGGTGCGAGGCATAAGCAAATCAGCTGGAAGGGGGCTGGAACGTGTTGAGGGATGGATGCTGTCAGGTAGGTAAGACTCCTAGAGTACAGTACCCTCTCGAGTTTCGCTCTATTCGAGTTTCGCGATCCACGAGTTTCGCGGTTAGTCCTATATTCTTACCATCCTGAGTTTCGCGCAATATCACTCTGAGTTTCGCGCTGCTTTGACACGTACGGGTCATGTCTACTTACCATTGGCATCACGCACGCTACCTTTAAAGGTAGTATCACACTGGACGTTTTCCTCCAAACATTGTCGCTATGGCAAGAGAGAGAGAGAGAGAGAGAGAGAGAGAGAGAAGGGGGGGGGGGGGGAGAGAAAACAGGTCGTTTTGAAGCCGCAGTTGAAGACGGCTGCCTTACGATAGGCTGACAGTACTGAAAACATGCTTGTGATTTGCTAGGAGTCCGATGACGTCATCTCCGGCGCCCACCCTATCAGCGGCTTTACTGCCTTAAGGTGGTGTCACAATGGCCGTTTTCGTCCAACCGTTGGGGCTATGGGCAACGCCCGTGCGCCCAACCGGGAGCGAGTACACAGTCATCCGTAAGCTGGTGTCACACAGGTTTTTTTTTTCTTCCTGCCGCGTTGGCGGCAGCTAGGGCAACCGGCAACTCCAACTTTTCCTGGTGTGCGTCACACATGGTCAAGGTCAGTTGCCCGTATCCATATCCACAATGTAAACAAAGAACTTGCCCTGTATCAACATGGCATCGTCTGCTAAAGCAAGGGCTGTCACGGCTTGTGCTGCCATTACCCAAGTTATGGACTTGTTGCTGCAGTTAAATGGAAGGAAGAAACAGTTGTGGGTGTGGCATACCTGTGGTTCCTCCACGCCACTTCTCATTGTCACCACTGCATGTGCGCAGCCAACCCACCCATAGACATGGATCGAATAACAACACACACACACATACACACACACACACACACACGCGCACGCACACACCAGACTCATTAGGAACCATTGCAGATGTTTCTGACAAACAGAAACAACTTCACCATTTCTTTGCATGTGTTAGAATGTATTTGGTGATCGAGTGGCTCACATGAACCAAACCTAGCTCTTGGCAAGAGAGCAGTCATCTTTAACACTGCTCTCTTCTTCCCATTGGGTATGTTTGGTTTGTATGAACCACTCACCAAATAAGTTCTAACACACTCTAGGAAATATCGAAGCCATTTTTGTTTGTGAGAAACATCTGCCATGGTTCATGATGAGTTTGGTGTGTGCGTGCTGTCTTTGTTGTTACTTGATCTACGTGTTTATGTGGTCGGAGTCTAGATGGGTGGGTTGGCCGCTCACACAGTGGTGACAATGAGAACTGGCACAGAGGAACCACAGACACACCACACCTACAACAGCTTCTTCCTGCCATTTAACTGATGCAACAAGTCCATAACTTGGGTAATGGCAGCACAAGCTGCGACATCCCATACTTTAGCAGACGACACCATGTCGATACAGGGCAAGTGCTTTGTTTGCATTGTGGATGTGGATATGGGCAACCGACCTTGGCCCAGAAAAGTTGGATTTGCCGGTTGCCCAAGCTGCCGCCAACTCGGTGGGAAGAAAATGGCATGTGTGACACCACCAGGTTATGGACAACCGACAACTCGCTGACCGGGTGAGCGCCGGCGATGACATCATCCGACTCCTAGCGAATCACAAGCGTGTTTTCAGAGCTCAGCCAATTGTAAGGCTTCATCTGTGGCTTTACAACAACCTGTTCTCTCTGCCTGTTCTCTTCCTTTTTCCAAGGTACGTATTTTGAGATAACAAGGGAGTAAAGAAGGAAAAAAAGTGAGCTTCAGGGGCAGCATGAGCCAATTATAATAGCGCCACAATAAACAGTTGCCTGGGCCATGACAGGCTCAGGGCTGACCATCAGGCCCAGATGGATAGTCTACCGGTGCCATAGCCCACAGATTAGTGCTTTTTCAGTGTTTTCAATCCCTCGAGTTTCGCGCTCCTCGAGTTTAGCGCCAAACCTTCGGAACGAAGCGAGCGCGAAACTCGAGAGGGTACTGTATCCTCTTGACTACTAGAGGGTATGGTGCAGTGTTCCTGGTGCGATGGCAGAAAATAAATAATAAAATAATATAGGGTATTTCAAATCTTACCCCAGTCAAATTTTTTTTTTGCCTGCCAGAATTTTGCCAGATACTCAGGGTTTCTGGATACCTGAGGTGAGATGGCTGGGGTTTTACTGTACGTACTTGGTTAAGTAATGAGCTGACATTTCAAATATCCCAGCATGGGTAGAGCAGCAGCTTGTTTACACAGAGTTCCCACCCTTCCCACCCAGCCAAACTTCCCCATCACCATCGTCACGCACTGGCCCAGCCAGATTGGGCCAAGGCAGGAGAGGGGAAGGCAGGCTGGGCTGGACCAACACAACCACACTTCCCCCTCAGTTGCCTGTGAAACTCAAGCTGTGAGTGCTCCACATACTACAGTGTCTAGTTGATATTTCACCAGTTTATAGGCCTACCTGCACCCAGGCCAATTATATATATATATATATATATATATATATATATATATATATATATATATATATATGTTTATATAGATATATATATATATATATATATATATATATATATATATATATATATATATATATCAGAGCTGGGCACTTCCGTACCTCTGTCCGCACCTCCGCTCCTCCGGACCTGCGGACCTTTAAACGAGGTGCGGAGGTCCGAAGTGCGGAAAGTTATTCAAAAGTGCGGAAGTAACAGGTGCGGAACGGCAGTATTTTAAGTCTGTACCTCCGCACCTGAGGTTTTCAAGGATAAAAAAATGAAAACGACAAACAGTCCGCGCTCTGCAGTAATACTTCCGGTCGTTGTTTTTTTTTTTTTTTTTTTTTTTTACATTGCAGCCTATTGCGCCGGTAGGCTTCTTCCGGTGGATCCTGATGGTCGGTCCAAGGCTTCTTTCCGGTAGGTCCTGATGGTCGGCCCAGCCCGTTCTGGCGCAGGCGAATGTTTATAGTGGCGCCATCTTGCATTGGCTCATGCTGCCCTCCCAGAGCTCATCTTTGATCCTTGAATCTAGAGTCCGGGTTGATAGGTGGTCTTCTGGACAGCATGTGGGTAGTTTTAAGCCACTCGGCGGCGGCTGAAAAATCCCAGCTTGGTGGCACCGGGCGGGGATTGAACTCGCGTCCTCCTGAACACGAGGCCGTTACTTTGACGACTCAGCCACGCGGTCTGTGCTGCAGGGCATGTTTTCCCGCCACTTGAGTGACGTTACTCATTCAGATTTACGGCCCGGTGTTGCATGTGTACTGAGGTATGATAATTATGATGAGTGTAAAAGTAGTTACTTTACTTCAGGTGGTGGAGATTCTATGCGTTAAAATGACAATAATGATAACAAAAATAATGGTAATAATAATAATAATAATAATGATAATAATAATGCTGCTGCAGTATTGCCTTGTATTTCTTTTTTTTAAGGTACGGACTAGATTTTTCAGGCGCGCTTTAATAGTTTTGGGTACGGTACCGGAGGTGCGGAGGTGCTTGATGCGAACAGTGAAAAATTTTAGGCGCGGAAGTACAGGTATGGACTATATGTGTTTCGAGGTGCGGAGGAGCGGTACCGGACTACCCGATATCCAGTAACGCGCCCAGCTCTGATATATATATATATATATATATATATATATATATATATATATATATATATATACAGTACCCTCTCGAGTTTCGCGCTTGCTTCATTCCGAAGGTATAGCGCTAAACTCGAGGATCGCGAAACTCGAGGTATTGAAATCCATGTAAAAGCACTTATTGGTTCCGACCCGTGGAAAAAAAAACTTTTTTCGACTTTACTCCCTTGTTATCACAATTTTTTCGACTTTACTCCCTTGTTATCTCAAAATACGTACCTTAATTGGTAGTAGGTAGAAAATGGGAAGTGAGAACAGGTCATTTTAAGCTGCAGTTGAAGGCGGCTGCCTTACAATTGTCTGGCAGTTCTGAAAACACGCTTGTGATCCACGTGGTGTCATCTGCTAAAGTAAGGGCGGTTGCTTGCGGTTACCCGTGGGACAGTTGGACAAACCTATATTTTGTGGTAGTTTTCTGTGTGTTATGAAATAATCAGCAAACTCTTTCTGTCATAAATCATTAAGTCACTAATATCATAATTAACTTTTCAATGCCTATTGAACATAAACTGCCGCTGCAGCCACAAAATAGCTCACAGAGAGGTTCAACTTGCTTACTCTTTCCATATTTTCCTCACCGCTCACAAAGATCACAAGCGAACAAACTAGAACAAAAACAGGGAAATTAATACTTTTAATGCTGTGTATTCCCACAGCGCACATGCGTGGTGGACAGAAGAATGACTAATTTCAACGGGGAGATATTTCTCGCAACACCGGCCAGTGATGTGATGGTGTCGGAGGTTTTGCCTTTACAACGGCACCAGTGTAGTGAACCTTCTTCTTCTTTTGACCTGTAACACTTTATATCGCTTCTTAGGTCCTCCTTCTCCACACTTTTATACTTCACAACATGCACTTAGTTACTTCACAGGCACACTTATTCACTTCACCTTGAACTTAGGTGTTTTTCTGTCCTTTTCTTTTCCTGATTTTGCTTTTTTATGCCCTTATGCTATTTTTCACTACTACTTTTCACCGTTGCTGCCATGCATTACAGGTCAAAAGAAGAAGAAGAAGAAGAAGAAGAAGAGGAAAACAACACCGGGAGTTCTATAATTTTCATAGACTGGAGAAAAAGTCTTTTGGACTGTGGTTCTACAGCATGGGGTGTTCTCTTATCTTGTTATTCAAGTAGTAAGGAAAGCAGCTCTGCCAGTCCATTTTACGAGTCTCTTGGTGGGCCATCTTCCACTGCTCCTCACTCCTCAGCCACTGCCGTCATCTGTTTGTTTACATACAGCCGTGTGGTACCCACTTACCCACGCTCGTACCCACAACCGTTTTCCATTCATACGGACAACCAACAATTAACTCGTTCCCGGTTACACACATGGGCAACCGCGATTGCCCACAGCCCCAATGGTTGGACACGGCCTTTTAAGGCAGCCGACGGTAGGTAGACGCGACCCATACATGTCACAGCAACATGAAACTCTGGGCGGTAAAGCGCGAAAGTCGGGATAATAAGATTTTAGGACTATGCGCTAAACTCGAGGATCGCGAAACTTCGATAGCACGAAACTTGAGAGGGTATTGTGTATATATATATATATATATATATATATATATATATATATATATATATATATATATATATATATATATATATATATATATATCAGAGCTGGGCGTTACTGGATATCGGGTAGTCCGGTACCGCTCCTCCGCACCTCGAAACACATATAGTCCGTACCTGTACTTCCGCGCCTAAATTTTTTTCACTCGTTCCAGTACCGCACCTCCGCACCTCCGGTACCGTACCCAAAACTATTAAAGCGCGCCTGAAAAATCTAGTCCGTACCTTAAAAAAAAGAAATACAAGGCAATACTGCAGCAGCATTATTATTATTATTATTATTATTATTATTATTATTACCATTATTTTTGTTATCATTATTGTCATTTTAACGCATAGAATCTCCACCACCTGAAGTAAAGTAACTACTTTTACACTCATCATAATTATCATACCTCAGTACACATGCAACACAGAAAATTCCGGTTAATATCATTCAAAAGAGGAACGACCGGAAGTATTACTGCAGAGCGGACTGTTTGTCGTTTCATTTTTTATCCTTGAAAACCTCAGGTGCGGAGGTACGGACTTAAAATACTGCCGTTCCGCACCTGTTACTTCCGCACTTTTGAAAAACTTTCCGCGCCGGACCTCCGCACCTCGTTTAAAGGTCTGCAGGTCCGGAGGAGCGGAGGTGCGGACAGAAATGCGGAAGTGCCCAGCTCTGATATATATATATATATATATATTTATATATATATATATATATATATATATATATATATATATATATATATATATACAATCACTTAGCACGTGATTTGTAAATATTGCAGGTAACCACTGAGAAGTCAAGGAAACACGAATCCCAAAGCGCTTCGTGTATTACATCTTCAGGGAAAGATACAGGAGTGAAGAGTACAAGGGCTTATATACAATGTTGTATATATAATGTTGTTCTTTCTGTATATAATCCTTGTACTCTTCACTCCTGTATCTTTCCCTGAAGATGTAATATATATATATATATATATATATATATATATATATATATATATATATATATATATATATATATATATATATATATATATATATACACACACACATAGTAAGCCCTCGATATAATGGACCTGCTTATAATGGATTTCGGATGTAACGGACACGTGTTACACTTTTTTTTAGTGTTATTTTTAAGGTGGCGAGTGTTAAGTGTTAATTTGGGGCACGAACTGTCATCACACTTGTTACTGGGCCGGTGTTACCGTTGTCCTGCTTCACAAGTTTATTTTACAGGTAACTCTTGATTTATGCGAGTTTGGTTTACGCATTTTTGAAATAACGCGGGATCCAAAATCCAGATAAATGTTTAGTTTACAGGTTTTTTTCCATTTATACGCAATATTTTATGGAGTGGCCACCAGATGTCTCACGCAACTGGACTCACACGGCGCCGCGGCCACACAGCTGAGCTCAGTTCTTCCTGCGCGCCATGTGAACAACAATACAGTACCCACGCTGCCATGCTACTCAACAATAGGGGTGGGCAGGTACCGGTACCGGTACTAACGGTACCAGCTATACGGTACAGTACCGGTACCAAACTGATCGGTACCGGTACCAATACTAGCCAGTCGCTCATGGTGTCCCTCATTTCTTCCTCACACGAGTGAGGCTGAGACTGAGTGCCTGAGTGGATATCTCAGTGATATGGATATTCTCTCTCTCTCTCTCTCTCTCTCTCTCTCTCTCTCTCTCTCTCTCTCTCTCTCTCTCCACTGAATGAATTGAATATTTATTTTTCGATAGAAACCTACCTCTTGTTTGATTAACATTGTTTTTGATTTATGCAACCTCTTCAAGGACACAATACTTGCGTAAATCGAGAGTTACCTGTAGTAGGTGAGATAACACAACAGCCTTTAGTTAAGTGAGGTACATGGTGTGTGGCCAAGCGGAGCCATTGTTCACTTTGAGTTCACTTCTTCTCTCTCTCTGGTATATTAGAAGTGTGATTAGTTTGAACTATATTTACAGTTTTACACAATAGTTACAAAGTTTATGTGAGCGAGTCGCACGAAGATAAGTAAGACAACCACACCCAAGCCGGAGCTTGTGTCACGTGCCCACGCCAGTGTTCTTCTCTGCTGGTAGCTCGGGCGAATGGTATATATGTGCATTGCTCCTTTGCCGGAACTTATAACATTCCGGTGCTGATTCTTGCTGATTCCACCGTCAGCTCAGCACAGTTCCCACGGCCATCAGCTCTGACATGTCCCATAACATCCTGTGGTGACACTGAGCTTGTGTTTCGACACATAGTCATACATTCATATATACATGATAATATATATATTACACAAGGTCAGACAGTAAGAAATCCAAGGGGACCGACTGAGAATAGTTTTTGAACCACTCGCTTTCGGTATATAACAAGAGTAGCTTCTGCTAGCCATCTCACCCTCTTCCCCTTATCTACTGCCCCATCCTTCAGTTGCCGAAGTCCCTTTCAGCCCCCCTGATGAAATATTTTCCTCCTCATGGTGTCTATTCAAATGAAGAATGTAATTATACCACAAGAAAGTCTTATGCATCAATCCAGGACATAAATGTAATGGAGAATAGCCGAGTGTTTGTTAGTGTCGGTACTGACACACCTTAAGGGGGTTGAGGGGGGCTAAGCCCCAATTAGGCAGGTTAGGTTATGTATGGTTAGTACATCTATTTGGCACTCGGTGTGGGGCAAGGAAATACGTAGCGCGAGACGGGACATGGCGGCTTCGTGAGCGGTCCAATTCGCCAACCGGTATTGCGAGAAATACCTCCTCGCAGAAATAAGTCGCTCTGTTGTCCACCAAGCACGTGCACTGGGGGAATACACAGCAGGAAAAACATTAATTAGCCTGGTTTTGTTCAAGTTAGTCAACTTATGATCTTTGTGAGCAGTGAGTGAAATGTAGAAACTATAAGCAAGTTGAACATCTCTTTCTGCGAGTTATTTTGCGGCTACAGCTGCGGGCTGTGGCGGGTTTAAAAAAGGCATTGAAAAGTCAATCATTTAATGAATTGTGACATAAAGAGTTATCAGATTATTTTATTACACCCCAAAAAACTACACAATTTTTTTGTCTGCCACTGCATGATTGGCACACTTGTAAAATTTTACCCATTGCCGTAACAATACGGCCCCACTGCCTGCCTGGCAGCCTCAGTGCCTTGCAGAACGTCGCCAAGTGTGCTGTGCGGCTATACAAACAACGTGCATACAACATACACAATAAAAAAATATATACATACCTAGGTTTATTAGGTTCGTCGGTATTATTTTACGTTTTATTTTTATTTTCGACGCTTACAACGTACTCTCGGCATTAACGGACTAAGTTGCCCCAATTAGTCCATTATATCGAGGGTTTACTGTATATAAGATATATATATATATATATATATATATATATATATATATATATATATATATATATATATATATATATATATATATATACACACAGGTAACTCTAGATTTACTCGAGAATTGTGTCCTTGAAGAGGTCACGTAAATCAAAAACAATGTAAATCAAACAAGAGGTAGGTTTCTATCGAAAAATAAATATTCATTCAGTGGAGAGAGAGAGAGAGAGAGAGAGAGAGAGAGAATATCCATATCACTGAGATATCCACTCAGGCACTCAGTCTCAGCCTCACTATGGGGAGGAAGAAATGAGGGACACCATGAGCGACTGGCTAATATTGGTACCAGTACCAAGCAGTCTGGCACTGGTGCCGTACCGTATAGCTGGTACCAGTACCTGCGCACCCCTATTGTTGAGTAGCGTGTGGTACTGTATTATATATATATATATATATATATCCAGTTGCGTGATACATCTGGTGGCCACTCCATAAAATATCCCGTATTAGTGAAAAAAAAGTGTATATTAAACATTTATTTGGATTTTGGACCCCGCGTTATTTCAAAATCGCGTCAACCAAACTTCGTAAAATCGAGTTATATATATATATATATATATATATATATATATATATATATATATATATATATATATATATATATATATATATATATATATATATATATATATATATATATATATATATATATATATATATATATATATATATATATATATATATATATATATATATATATATATATATATATATATATATATATATATATATATTGTTACGCAACCCGCCTTGTTCCCTGGTCTTGCGTACCTCCTGGCCTCCCTTGGCCAGCCACGGGTTCGTTGTGTGTGGCAGTGGTGACGGACTAGTACCCCCAGTGGGTAAATAAACACTGTGTTCCTGTATTTTCCTGCGTATTCCCGAACCTTTGTACACAAATACCCTACCGCCTATCCGTGGCCCAATCTCCGGGCGCTTGGTATCCCACGGAGAGATCACTTGAAGGGCACACGGAGGCTCACAAACAGCTTCTGAAGGAGGGCAGCAGCAGGGCGGCGCGAGGCGACTCCTGCCTCACGGATCCCGGGGGTAGACTTGACTTTCTGGTGGGCGGGGTAGAGGAGACTGCCTCTCGCCGACGTCTGCTGGCTCCATCCGCACCTCAGGCCGCCTCCAATCAGCCGCTCGCATTCCCTCACGTGACTCCTGGATGGGGGAATGCTCGTTTCCTCGTCGGCACGGTCATAAAGGAGGCGGGAATGGCCGCCTCCGCAACAGCTTGTTTCAGCTATCGACAGGGGAATGGTCGTCTTCGCAACACTATATATATATATATATATATATATATATATATATATATATATATATATATATATATATATATATATATATATATATATATATATATATATATATATATATATATATATATATATATATATATATATATATATATATATATATATATATATATATATATATATATATATATATATATATATATATATAGTGATATATATATATCACGGTTCACTTATCGCGGTCTCGTTGTATCGCGGATTTTTAAATTGTATTGTGTCGCGGATTTTTCGCTATATCGTGGGATTTTGTGGTTTATAGGTATTTTTATATATTTATTATTTCAAATATTTTTGCAGTAAAATAAGCATTTTCTAGCCAAAAAAAATGAAAACGATATAAATCCACGTAAGTCGAAACACAATTAAATAAGCACCTACGTCACCTACCTATTTTTCATTCTTTCCCTCACAGCCTATTGCGAAGTTAGGGCAGAGTCACACATACGCGTTTCTGCGATATGGTTCATTGCGGATAGCTATCCACAATGAGACATATATCCATCCGCCATAATCCACCACTATCCGTAAAAGTCCACACGGAACAGTGGAGGGGCTGCGGTTGGTGTGAAATGTTCAAAAATACCGCAGCATGCCACCATGACTGAGCATCCGCAAGCAATCCGTATTGAACGTAATCGATCAGTATTGAATGTAGTCGATCTGTATTGAACGTATTTGATCCGCAATGATCCACAATGAACCGCAACTAATTTTAGGATAGGGTCACACATACGCAGTTCAGCGATACGGTTCATCGCGGATAGCTATCCGCAATGAAACGTATAGCCATCCGCCATAATCCCCCACTATCCGTAACAGTCCGCAGAGAACCACCAAAATTCAATCCGCAGAGAAACATATCGCTGAACCACATATGCGTGACCCCAGCCTTAGGCTTTTCCTTGGTTCACTCCCCCCCACTTCCTTTCTTTCTTCTCCCTCTCCGTTCCCGTATTTTTCTCCTTCCTTCTCAATTCTTTCTTCATTTCCTTTCCCCTCCCTCCCAGTTTTTCTCATTTAATCTCTTTTCCTCTCACTCACACCTTTTCTCTCCCCCTTTTACCTCACCTTTACCTGACCTTCCCTCCCTCTCTCTCTTCTTTTCCCTTCCCATTTCCTCCACTCATATCCCTTGTTTCCTCCTTTCTCACACCCTCTTACCTTTAGTCTTATCTCTCACTCTATCACTCTCTTCCTCCCTTTTCTTCCCCATTAGATTAGATTAACACACACACACACACACACACACACACAAAGAAGGGGAAATGGGAAGGGTGTGTGGAGGGAGGGGCAGAAGTAAGTCATGTCATGTCCTGACCAAAGCCCTGACCTGACTCTCCCTTCTGCCACTCCCTCCCCACACCCTTCTCATTTCCCCTTCTGTGTGTATTTACCTAGTTGTATTCACCTAGTTGTGAAATACAGGAAAAGAGCCGCACTAGGCTCGTGCTGTCCTGTCTCCATAACGCTTATTATCCAGTTTGGCTTTAAATTCATGAATCGTTTTTGCACACACAGTCTCCTCGTCAAGTCCATTCCATGTTGTTATGCTTCTGTATGGAAAACTGTATTTCTTGATGTCTCTCCTACAGTCACTCTTCTTTAATTTCTTACCATTGCCTCTTGTCCAATTTCTTCAATCCCTCATGTATCCTGTACAATGCTATTAAGTCCCCTCTCTCTCTTCTTCTCTCCAGTGTTGTTAGTCCCAATTTCTCCAGTCTTTCTTCATAAGTATGTTCTCTCAGAGTTTCCGGTAATTTAATCGCTGCTCTTTGTATTCTTTCCAACTTTCTAATTTCTTTCTTCAATCTAGGTGACCACACTAATGCTGCATATTCCAGTCTTGGACGTATCATCAATGTTATTAGTTTCTTCATCATTTCTTCATCTAAATATGTAAATGCTGCTTTTATGTTTCTAAGAAGATTGTATGTCTCCCCAGTTATCCGGTCTATATGTTTTCCAAAGGATAACTTGTCTGTTATGATCACTCCCAGATCTTTTTCTTTAGTTTTATTCATGATTCTTTCATTACTCAGAGAGTAGTTCCCCGATATTCGTCTACTGCTCTTACCAAACCATCACGCTACACTTCTCTGTATTGAATGTCATTTCCCATTTGCGTGACCATTCGCTTATTCTATCGAGATCTTGGCTCAGGGTTACACAGTCATCTTCATTAGCCACCCTCCTCATTATTTTAGCATCATCAGCAAACATATTTATATAGCTTGTCACCCCTTCTGTCATATCATTAATATAAATTACAAACATAATCAGAGCCAGCACCGATCCTTGGGGGACTCCACTAGTCACTTCCATCCAGCTTGATTTATTATTCCTGATTACTGTTCTCATTTCTCTCTTCATCAAAAAGTCCATAATCCAATCCAATATTGAACCACCCGGACCTCCAACATGATTAAGTTTCCATATTAATCGCTTGTGTGGTACTTTATCAAACGCCTTATTTAAGTCCAGCACACACAATCTGCCCAACCATCTCTTTCCTGTATTATATCAATTACTCTTGAATAGAAGCTGATCAGATTAGTTACACAAGTCTGTCCTCCTCTGAATCCGAATTGGCTATTTGTTAATATACTGTTTTCTTCTAAATACTCCAGCCATCTGTTTTTTATAATTTTCTCACACATCTTTGCTACTACACTTGTTAATGACATTGGCCTATAGTTCAACGGGTCTTCCTTACTTCCTCCTTTATGTATTGGGACGATGTTAGCCCTCTTCCAGTCTCTCGGTACCTTCCCTTGTGCTAGTGAGACATTAATCAAGTTGCTCAACTTTTCAGCTATTTGCTGGTTACACTCTTTTAGCACCCAATTTGATATGCCATCCGGTCCTGCTGATTTCCTCGCATCCGATTCTTCCAATAATTTTTTAACTTCATCTGCTGATGTTTGTATTCTCTCCAGACCCACTCTATTCCCCGGCACTGCATCTACGCTTTCAAACTCACTCTCCCTTGTGAACACTGTTTGGAAACAATTATTCATCACTTCTACTATTTCACTTATACTATCAAAAGTTTCACCATTAACTTTAACTTTCTGAATCTCATCTCTATTTTTCAACTTTCCATTTATGAACTTATAAAACAGTTTAGCTGGTCTTTGCACTTATCTACAATATTTTTCTCAAAATTCCTTTTTTCTTCTCTTCTTACTTTGACATAAGCATTCCTCTTCCTTTTTTACTCATTCCATAGATCCATCCTCCTATTTTTTCTCCATTGTTCCATGCCTTCTTATCCTGCTTGGCATCTACACACTTTCTTTTTCTTTTCTTTCTTTTTTTTTTTTTTTTTTTTTACGTTGCTGCCTATTGCGCCGGTAGGCATCTTTCCGGTGGAGCCTGATGGTCGGCCCAAGGCTTCTTCCAGGTGGCGCCTGATGGTCGGCCCAGCCCGTTCTGGCGCAGGCGAGTGTTTATTGTGGCGCCATCTTGCATTGCATTATACCACTCTTCTCTTGATTTCTGTCCTTTCAGCCTTGGTACCCACTTTTCCACTCCTTCGTTGTAAATCCATATAAAGATAGCCCATTTTTCCTCCACATTTTCAGCCACAAAAAAAGTATCCCATTGTGCCTCCTCAAAATGTTTCCCAAGTTCTTCAAATTTTGCCTTATTAAAGTTAAACCATTCTTTCCTGTAGTCCTCATTCCTGATTATTTTACCTCCTCCTCGTAATATGTACTCCACAAGTACGTGATCGCTCTTTCCTAAAGGGCTCTTAAAGTTCATCTCCTCTATGATATCTGGCTCACTGGTGATTATCAAGTCCAATTAGATGGCTCATCTTATCCTCTGAATCTTGTATTTTCCTCTACCCACTGTGTGAGGACATTATCTATAACCAATTCCAAAACCTTGTTCCCCATGAAGCTTCACTTCCTTCCGTTGACCAGCTTTTCCATGACACTTCCTTACAATTAAAATCCCCCATTATCAGAATCTTATCCTTCTCTTCCAGCAATCTCCTTAGGCAATCCAATGTGTCTTCCAGCTTCTTGTACAATTCTTCTGTCCATGAATTGTTTTATGGAGGGACATACACCACTACGATATTTTTGCATCCTCCCCTTTGCAGTCTTATTCCCACACTCAAGACTGCTTCCCCTTCGCCATAGGTGACACCCTCCACTGTCCATTCTTTTTTCAACAATAGCATCACTCCTCCTCCTTGTTTATTTTCTCTATTTCTAATCCATACATTATATTTACCATCCCCTAAGTTAAATGCATCTATACTACCAGTCAATTTGGTGTCCGTAATCCCCATAATATTTGTTTTTTTCCTTAAACCATTCACATTAGTGTATGCCACCTTCAAGCTGTCTCCTCTTCCCTTCTGTACCACTTCCTTAGGTCCATGTCTATCACTCTCCAGAAAAACTTCTTTTTTTCCTTTTCTGATCTTACTTCATTCTTTTCATTGGCTTGATTCTTCAATTCCCTTATCGTGTTCCTTTCCTCCACACTTCTGTCTTTTCTTACCCAGACTTTTTTGTAGGTCTCTGTTCTTGCTAACTTCCATGACTTTCCCACCACTTCTTCAGCAGCAGCTTGAGACCTAAATCTAATTTTTACTGGCCGTTGGGCTCCTTCTTCATACTTTCCGAGCCTGAATACTTCTTCGATTTCCCCTACCAGCTTATGACCTTCTTCCTGAATTGCTTCAATCACTTGCTCCACTGCCTTCCTTTCTTTCTTTTCCCTTGTACGTCTGATCGGCATGTGCTCTTCATTAATGCCCACCACTACTACAGACTTCTTTTTTTCAACCGTGTCCCTCACTATTTCTCATTTTTCTTTTATCACCTTGATCACCTTTTCAGTTATAGCTTCATCCTTAGCCTTGACTTGCTCCTCCACAATTTTCTTAGGGCTAACATTCTCTTTTTCTTGTTCCTCCTTCCAGACTTTATGCATTTCCTTTAATTCCTTAACTATAACCCCTGTATCTTCTATCTTATTCTCATTTAATATTACTTGCTTGTGCAGGTCATTGTATGCATTTTGCCATACATTTTTCTCCATCTTTAGGATGTCAACCTCTCTCTCCAACGTCCCCATTCTGTCCTTCAGTGTGTGTGTGTATTTACAGGTAAATACACACACACACACACACACACACACACATTTTATAGATTTATAAATGGAAAAATTAAATCAAGAGAAACAATTGAAAGACTGACAGAAGAGAATGTAGAGATCGAGGATCCCAAAGGCATGGCGGAATTATTTAACAAAAAATTCCAGCAAGTGTTTACCAAAGAATCAATATTTAATGAACCACAAGAAAACAACTTAGATGTATATATGGAAGAGGTCAAAATAGATAAAGAGAAGATAAAAAAACTATTGGGGGAATTGGAAGAAGGGAAGGCCGTGGGACCGGATGGAGTTTCAGGTTTTATACTTAAAGAGTGCAGAAATGAGCTAGTTGGCCCGATATATGACATCATTAGGTGCTCAATTAAAACGGGCACAGTGCCTAGGGAGTGGAAGAGGGCAGAAGTGGTACCTATATACAAAAGTGGAAAAAAGGAAGAACCCCTATATTACAGACCGGTGTCTCTGACCAGTGTAGTATGCAAAATATGTGAGAAATTAATAAAACAATGGATGAGATTTCTAGAAGAAGATAATCTAATCACAAACAATCAATATGGGTTTAGGAAAAGCCGCTCATGTGTGACAAACTTGCTGAGCTTTTACTCAAGAGTGACGGACAAATTACAGGAAAGAGAAGGATGGGTGGATTGCATTTATCTAGACTTAATGAAGGCATTTGACAAAGTTCCACATTCAAGACTGATGTGGAAACTAGAAAATAAAGGAGGTTTGAGAGGGAAAATGAAGTGCTGGATGGAAAGCTACTTAAGAGGAAGAGATATGAGAACCGTGGTTAAGGACACTAGATCGGAATGGAGAGCGGTGGAAAGTGGAGTGCCCCAGGGGTCGGTTTTAGCACCAGTACTCTTCCTAGTCTATATTAATGATATGCCAGAGGGAATAAACAGCTACATGAGCCTGTTCGCAGATGATGCTAAACTGCAAAGACATATAAGAAACAGTGAAGACTGCAAGGAGCTGCAAGAAGACCTAAACAAGATTTGGAAATGGAGTCAGAAATGGGAGATGAAATTCAACGTGAAGAAATGTCATGTTATGGAAATGGGAAAAAGTGTAGAAAGACCAAAATGGACATATAAAATGGGAGATGGTGAAATATTAAAGAAAGTAAATGAAGAGAGAGACCTGGGAATAATAATGCAAGATTATATGCAACCAGGAAGTCATATAAATCGGATCTTCGGTGATACATATAACATGGTGAGAAATATAGGCATAGCATTCCACTACATGGACAAAGAAATGATGAAAAAATTAATAACTACTATGATCAGACCTAAACTAGAATACGCGGAAACAGTGTGGTCTCCACCTATGAAGAAACACAGTAAAACTAGAAAGAATACAGAGGATGGCAACAAAAATGGTTCCAGAACTGGAGGGACTGACATATGAAGAGAGACTAAAGGAAATGGACTTGCCAACACTAGAACAGAGAAGAGAAAGAGGAGACCTAATACAAATATATAGGCTATTGAGTAAAATGGAAGAAGTAGATAACGAGAAATTGCTACTAAGAGAGGAACCTTCCAGTAGGAATACTAGAGGACATAGTAAAAAGTTGAGGAAGGGAAGATGCTCAGGAGACATAAAGAAATATAGTTTCCCACAAAGAAATATAGAGGTTTGGAACAGATTAAGTGAAGAAATAGTATCGGCGAAGAGTGTGCAAAGTTTCAAGGAAAAGTTGGATAATTATAGATACGGAGACGGGACCACATGAGCGTAAGCCCAGGCCCTGTAAAATTACAACTAGGTAAATACGACTAGGTAAATACACACAGAAGGAGAAATGGAAAGGGTGTGGGGGAGGGAGAGGCGGAAGTGGGAGTCAGGTTACGTCCAGACCTAAGCCCTGACCTGAGTCAGGTCATGTCCTAACCAAAACCCTGACCTGACTCTCCCTCAGGACCTGACCTGACTCTCCCTCAGGACCTCACCTGACTCTCCCCACAGCCCCTCCTTCCCCACACCCTTCTTCTTTCTTCTTGTTTTCATCCTCTCCATCTCTCCCTGTTTCCTCCATTCTTTTTCCTTGTTCTCCTTTCTTACATCCTCTATCTGTATTTTTTATCACTCACTCTGTCCCTCTCCTCCCTTTCCCCTTCCCTGTATTTACCTAGTTGTGATATAATGGAAGTGAGCTACGCACATATTGTCCTTTCTCTGAGTATTCTTCCGCCCGACTCAACAAACTAATTCCTGCGTGAAGTTCGTATTTAAGAAGCAAATGTCGAAAGTCGAAATATGAATTAAAGTATCATTTATTGGGACCGCGTCGTATCAACGAAACATCGTAGGAAGTGTTTATAAGAGTGTGGGAAAGGTCAACAGGAGTGTGGGAATGGTTTATAAGCATGTGGGAGGGGTTTATAAAGCCTTAAAAAATATATAAATAATAAAATAAATATAAGGTCGCTTTTTCGCGGATTTTCGCCTATTGCGGGGTGTTCTGGAACATAACCCCCGCGATAGACGAGGGAATACTGTATGTATATGTACATATATATATATATATATATATATATATATATATATATATATATATATATATATATATATATATAGGTAAGCGGTGGCGAACTGGTAGCGTACTGGACCCACATTAGCTGCGTGATGGGCGGGTTGAATCCTCACGCTACTACTCGGATTTTTCAGTCACCGCCGAGTGGCTTAAAACTACCCACATGCTGTCCTGAAGACCACCCATCAACCCGGACTCTAGAGGAAGCCGTCCAAGCGAATCAAGAACGAGTTCCGTGGGGCAGCATGAGCCAACGCAAGATGGCGCCACTATAAACACTCGCCTGCGCCAGAACGGGCTGGGCTGACCATCAGGCCCCACCTGGAAGAAGCCTTGGGCCGACCATCAGGCTCCACCTGGAAGAAGCCTTGGGCCGACCATCAGGCCCCACCCGGAAGATGCCTACCGCAATGGCAACAACGTAAAAATAAAAAAATATATATATATATATATATATATATATATATATATATATATATATATATATATATATATATATATATATATATATATAATAGTAAAACCCGATTATCCGGCGGATTATCCGAAAAACTGGATTATCCGAAATTGATCTGGATAATGCAATTAAATTTTTTTTTTCTATACTAAAACGTTATAAAACATCAAAAATAAATAAAAGTAACTACATATGTACTATATTAACACATTTAAAATTGATAAGAACAGTTAAAATGAATATGCTTTCTAATACGTATTGCCGAAATAGCTTGTAACGAATAGATCAATGTATTAGACAAAAAACATTAAACAAACTCTCAACAACACCACGTCCGCACCTTAGCCCAGCAAGAGCGTAGGTCGTGACGAACAAACTACTGCACGACTACTCTCACACCGTACTCTCAAGACAACGACACAAACACGACTCCCCTCTCCACTCCATGCCACATTCCCCTTCCAACATACGAGTTGCGCGATAATATGAGTCATCATACTGTGTCTCCACCTGCACGATGCATCAAGGTCACACTTGCAAGCTTGCACAACCATTCACAATCGCACTCTGCAACATTCACAATTCAGACCAACCTTCCCGTCATCACCGCACCCTCTTTTCACCCACATATTTATATTCTGTGAAGTTTCTGTACATGAAACTGTATTTTATTTGGTAGTACAATACCTACAGTTAGGCATATGAATGCAATTTACTTTATACCTTATGATGACGAAAATGTTTTTCTTTTTTTAATTTATGTAATGTATGTTTCATAATTTATATATTCTTTCCCTATGTACTCCCTCCCCCAAAAAGTATGCATATTTCATCATCAATACAGTACTTCATTGTTATGTTACATAATCAAACGTAATAATGGGGCACTGTAATTTTGAGGAGCGGCAATGTAGAATTTATTTCCTGTAAAAATTTTGTCTTCGGACGCAGCAGTTCCTTGCCGCGAGAGCGTTCGAATCTTTGGGAAAAGCCTAAAAAACGGTATGTACACGTAAAACAAAATGTGTTCGTGACACAACAAATACTTATAAGAAGGTGTAAAGATAAATGTGCACCTTACAAGCAATTCACCTGCTGAACTAAATGGAAAATAACAAAATTAATTTATTTTTTCCCCGGCTAAAATGCACAAAAGCCTCTCTCTCTCTCTCTCTCTCTCTCTCTCTCTCTCTCTCTCTCTCTCTCTCTCTCTCTCTCTCTCTATATATATATATATATATCAGCTGGGCACTTCCGATCATCACTCCGATCGTCCGATCTTCCGGTCTGATCGGAACAGCAATTGGCTATCGGAATGCAAAGATTGGATCATCTTTGTAAAAGGTAATCGGACTCTGGAAATCGGAACATCCCAAACTAACTTCCGATCACCGATCACAAAAAAGAAAGTGGTCAGCGTTGTCATGGCAGCAAGTTACTGCGGACTTCTTACAATTATTTTTATACACGTTGCTAAATAGTTACTTCAATAAGCGTCTTTATTTATAAAATTAAGCGATAATTATTGATCGTTAATTTATTTAAGTCTGGTAAGGTATCGTGAACGAGATGCGCAGGCGCAAAGTTGCTTTATTTGCTTGGTGAGACTTGTTACACGACGCCATGACAGTGTGGTGTGGGCTGCAGTAGTGGGCTTCCGCCCACTCCAGTAACCGATAACCTCTAATGGCGGCAGCGTCAGTACCTTTTCGGGAAACCAACAAGACCTAAGCTAAAAGGGGGGCTTCAGCCCGCCTTGATCCCCCCACCTTCTTAACCGGAGGGAGGGCTTTGCCTTCCCTTGACCCCCCCCCAACACCCACCCACCCGTAGGGCTCCTGGCCTCCAAAACAGGAGGAGGAGGAGGAGGAAGGAGGTCTCGCGAGACAGCGCAACAAGCCGCCCAGACCACGGACCAAACTAACGCCCCATACCCCTCCCATCCAAGAACTTATCTAACCTCTTCTTGAATGTATCTATCGTGTTGGCGCTCACCACATGACTTCTACGTCTGTTCCACTCATCCACCACTGTTGGTAAACCAATTCTTGCCTATGTCTTTGTTGAACCTGAACTTATCCAACTTAAACTCATTGCTACGTGTCCTAACCGGTGTGGTGTCATCTGCTATCCACGTATCCTAAGACATCCCATCCAATCTGCGCATGCGCGGGATTTGTTTACAAGCAAAGGGTGGATGAATTGCGACACAGTACCGTGTCTTTCTCGACTGCCTATCGCGATATGTCCCACATATCGCCCATATGTCATATGTCCCACATTTATCTTTTTAAAAGCAAATGTTGACATATGTTTTTAATTTGAAAATTGCTTGAAATATGAAAGTTTCTTCCTGCACCCTTTGTATGTCAGTAAATGAGGCAAATGAGGTATGTCGGTAAATGTGATATATGAGATAACCTGTTCACCTTGTATGTCGGTATATGTGATAAATAAGATAACCAGCACCCCTTGTATGTCGGTAAATGTGATAAATTAGATAACCTACACCCCTTGTATGTCGGTAAATGTGATAAATGAGATAACCTACACCCCTTGTATGTCAGTAAATGTGATAGATGAGATAACCTTGTATGTCGGTAAATGTGATAAATGAGATAACCTGAACCTCTTGTATGTCAGTAAATGTGATAAATGAGATAACCTACACCCCTTATAGGTCGGTAAACGTGATAAATGAGATAAGCTGCACCCCTTGTATCTCGGTAAATGTGATTAATGAGATACCCTACACCCATTGAATGTCGGTAAATGTGATGAATGAGGTACCCTACACCCCTTGTATGTTGGTAAATGTGATAAATAAGGTACCCTACACCCCTTGTATGTCGGTAAATGTGATAATTGAGGTAGCTTTTTTTTTTTTTTTTTTTTTTTTTTTTTTTAAATCTCAGCCTATAGCGCCAGTAGGCTTTCTTCAGGGGCCTGATGGTCGGCCCAAGCCCGTCATTTTTGATTCGCTTGAACGGTTTCTTCTAGAATCCGGGATGATAGGTGGTCTTCTGGACAGCCTGTGGGTAGTCTTAAGCCACTCGGCGGTGACTAAAAAATCCCAGGTGGTAGCGTGGGGATTCGAATCGATGTTGTCCATGGCATGATGAATGCTGGCCCCGCACATTAATCACTCAGCCACCGCCTACCCTTGTATGTCAGTAAATGTGAAAAATGAGATAACCTAAACCCCTTGTATGTTGGTAAATGTGATAAATGAGGTAACCTGAAACCTTGTATGTCAGTAAATGTGATAAATGAGATAACCTGCACCCCTTGTATGTCAGTAAATGTGATAAATGAGATAACCTATACCCCTTGTATGTCGGTAAATGTGATAAATGAGATAACCTACACTCTCTTCTGATTGATGGTCATGTTTCTCAGATTCTCTCCTTTTAATGGTAGGCTATCTGAATTATGGGGTCCATGTCATTCATGAATTTGGCCATTTTTCCATAAAAGCTGCCATGCTGTCTTGCCACCATCTTGCCTGGACCAACTACGATATCAACACTGTGTTTGTAAACATCATGTTCCGCGCATGCGCAGATCAGGATGGGATGTTTTAGGATACGTGGATGGCAGATGACACAACACCGGCTCACTTATAATCAAAACCTTATTGCTTATGTTCTTCTTGTAACTAACTTATTTATAGACCAATATCTTTTATTCAGAAAGCTATTTAATCAGGGAGGATAGGAGATTAATGATAGCTATCGCTCGTTTTATTATAAAATACGCTACGCTAAACAAAGTAGTACGCTTAAAACATGTGATGTAAATGTTTTATTGTATGTTTGTCTGTGTGTCTCCTTGTCTGGACCAGTGTATGTTGATACTTGTGAACGTTGCAGATCTGAATTGTGAATGTTGCAGAGTGCGATTGTGAATGGTTGTGCAAGCTTGCAAGTGTGACCTTGATGCATCGTGCAGGTGGAGACACAGTATGATGACTCATATTATCGCGCAACTCGTATGTTGGAAGGGGAATGTGGCATGGAGTGGAGAGGGGAGTCGTGTTTGTGTCATTGTCTTGAGAGTACAGTGTGAGAGTAGTCGTGCAGTAGTTTGTTCGTTCGCCGCACCTACGTCCTTGCTGGGGCGAAGGTGCGGACGTGGTGTTGTTGAGAGTTTGTTTAATGTTTTTTGTCTAATACATTGATCTATTCGTTTACAAGCTATTTGACAATACGTTTTAGAAAGCATATTCATTTTAACTGTTCTTATCAATTTTAAATGTGTTAATATAGTACATATGTAGTTACTTTTATTTATTTTTGATGTTTTATAACGTTTTAGTATAGAAAAAAAATTAAATTTTAATTGCATTATCCAGATCAATTTCGGATAATCCGCTTTCGGATAATATATATATATATATATATATATATATATATATATATATATATATATATATATATATATATATATATATATATATTTTTCCTTTTTACGTTGTTGCCTATTGCCGGTAGGCATCTTCCAGTGGGGCCTGATGGTCGGCCCAAGGCTTCTTCCAGATGGGGCCTGATGGTCGGCCCAGCCGTTCTGGCGCAGGCGAGTGTTTATTGTGGCGCCATCTGCGTTGGCTCATGCTGCCCCATGGAACTCGTTCTTGATTAACGCGACGGCTTCCTCTAGAGTCCGGGTTGATGGGTGGTCTTCAGGACAGCATGTGGGTAGTTTTAAGCCACTGGTGACTGAAAATCCGAGTGGTAGCGTGAGGATTGAACCGCGTCGTCCATCACGCGGCGAATGTGGGTCAATGCTATATCACTTGCCACCGCCTACCCTATATATATATATATATATATATATATATATATATATATATATATATATATATATATATATATATATATATAACCTTTCGAGTTATTTGCTTCATTCCGAATGTATGGCGCTATTTCGAGATCGAAACTTCAGGTATTGAAATCCATGTAAGCGCTTATAGGTTCCAAACTGTGAAATAATGACTTTTTTTACTTTACTCCCTTGTTACTATTTTTCGACTTTACTCCTTGTTATCTCAAAATCGCATATACCTTGGTAGGTATGGGTGGCGGTGGCGTGGGTGGTAGCGTGCTGGGCCCATTCACCGCGTGATGGACGACGAGGTTCGAATCCCGCTACCACTTTCGGATTTTCAGTCACCGCGAGTGGCTTAAAACTACCCACATGCTGTCCTGAAGACCACCCATCAGCCCGGACTCTAGGGAAGCCGTCCAAGCGAATCAAGAGCGAGTTCCGGGGGCAGCATGAGCCAATGCAAGATGGCGCCACTATAAACACTCCGCGCCCAGAACGGGCTGGGCCGACCATCAGGCCCCACCTGGAAGAAGCCTTGGGCCGACCATCAGGCCCCACCGGGAAGATGCCTACCGGCACAACAGGCAATCAACGTAAAAAAAAAAAAAATAAAAAAAAAAAATAAAAAAAATAGGCAGCAAATGGGAAGTGATAATAGGTTGTTTTAAAGTCGCAGTTGAAGGCGGCTGCCTTACAATTGGCTGGCAGTTCTGAATACCGCTTGATCCACGTGGTGTCTGCTAAAGTAAGGGCGGTCGCTCGCGGTCACCCGTGGGACAGTTGGACAAACCTATATTCTTCTGGTAGTTTTCTGTGTTATGAAATAATCTGCTAACTCTTTCTGTTAAAAATCATGAAATCACTAATATCATGATTGACTTTTCAATGCCTATTGAATGTAAACCGCTGTCACCGCCGCAAAATAGCTCACAGAGAGGTTCAACTTGTTTACTGTTTCCATATTTCCCTCTCACAAAGATCTGGCGGACAGACTAGAACAAAAACCAGGCAAATTAATACTTTTAATGCTGTGTATTCACTGCAGTGTTGCCAGATTGGGCTACTTATCGCAAATTGGGCTACTTTTGGGTCTTCTGTGCTACTAAATTTTGACCCCAGGGTGAGTGTTGATTACATATTGTTGTCTAACAAGGTCTTGTTTCATTTCAGTCATTAAAAGAACGAAAAAACATGTTTTATATGACGTGTCAGAGGTGACTTCCCCAAATGCATATTTTCCATAGGGTTATAGTCCGCCGTTCGCGGTTTTCGCATCGCCGAAAGTCGAACGAAATACCCTATATATATATATATATATACATATATATATATATATATATATATATATATATATATATATATATATATATATATATATATAACCCTTTCGAGTTTCGCGCTTGCTTCATTCCGAAGGTATGGCGCTAAACTCGAGGATCGCGAAACTCGAGGTATTGAAATCCATGTAAAAGCGCTTATAGGTTCCAAACTGTGGAAAATAATGACTTTTTTTTTACTTTACTCCCTTGTTATTACTATTTTTTCGACTTTACTCCCTTGTTATCTCAAAATACGCATATACCTTGGTAGGTATGGGTAGGCGGTGGCGTAGGTGGTAGCGTACTGGGCCCACATTCACCGCGTGATGGACGACGCGGGTTCGAATCCCCACGCTACCACTCGGATTTTTCAGTCACCGCCGAGTGGCTTAAAACTACCCACATGCTGTCCTGAAGACCACCCATCAACCCGGACTCTAGAGGAAGCCGTCCAAGCGAATCAAGAACGAGTTCCGGGGGGCAGCATGAGCCAATGCAAGATGGCGCCACTATAAACACTCGCCTGCGCCAGAACGGGCTGGGCCGACCATCAGGCCCCACCTGGAAGAAGCCTTGGGCCGACCATCAGGCCCCACCGGGAAGATGCCTACCGGCACAACAGGCAATCAACGTAAAAAAAAAAAAAAAAAAAAAAAAAAAAAAAATAGGCAGCAAATGGGAAGTGATAATAGGTTGTTTTAAAGTCGCAGTTGAAGGCGGCTGCCTTACAATTGGCTGGCAGTTCTGAATACACGCTTGTGATCCACGTGGTGTCGTCTGCTAAAGTAAGGACGGTCGCTCGCGGTCACCCGTGGGACAGTTGGACAAACCTATATTCTTCTGGTAGTTTTCTGTGTTATGAAATAATCTGCTAACTCTTTCTGTTAAAAATCATGAAATCACTAATATCATGATTGACTTTTCAATGCCTATTGAATGTAAACCGCTGTCACCGCCGCAAAATAGCTCACAGAGAGGTTCAACTTGTTTACTGTTTCCATATTTCCCTCACCGCTCACAAAGATCACAAGCGGACAGACTAGAACAAAACCAGGCAAATTAATACTTTTAATGCTGTGTATTCCCACAGCGCACAAGCGTGGACAGCAGAATGACTAATTTCATCGGGGAGATATTTCTCGCAACACCGGCCAGTGTAATGGACCTCCTTCTTCTTCTTTTGACCTGTAACACTTTGTATCGCTTCTTAGGTCCTCCTTCTCCACACTTTTATACTTCACAACATGCACTCAGGGCCACTTTCACAGTCATTTTGTTTCTTTAGATCATTACCAATGGCGGCGATCGCCACTATATATTTCCACATGAAACTGGCCGATGGGGTAGTGGCGGCTGCAGGGTTAGCCTAGCCCTGCACTTACCAAACACTCTGAACATCTCTCGCTTTGTCTGCAGCCGCCATTACCCCATTGGCCAGTTTCATGTGAAATACTAAGCGGCGACAACATTGCCAGATTGTCGTACTCAGCCGATTATATTTCCCAACACTTACCCCTAATTTGTCTTCTGGGCTCCAATAACGAAACTAACATATAGTTATCGTTAAAAGAGTTAGATCATGATATCTCTTGGCAAGAGTTAGGCGTCAGAAACCGGTAAATACTATGCTCTGATTACGACAATCTGGCAACAGTGAGCGGCGATCGCCGCCATTGGTAACGATCAAAACAAACAAAGTGACTGTGAAAGCGGCCTTTAGTTACTTAACAGTGCACACTTGTACACTTCACCCTGAACTTAGGTGTTTTTCTGTCCTTTTCTTTCCCTGATTTTGCTTTTCTATGTCCTTTTGTTATTTTTCACTATTACTTTTCCCCATCGCTGCCATGCATTACAGGTCAAAAGAAGAAGAAGAAGAAGAAGAAGAAAAGGAAAACAACACTGGGAGGTCTACAATTTTCATAGACTTGATAAAAAGTTTTTTGGACTGTGGTTCCCCAGCACGGGGTGTTCTCTTATCTTGTTAATTAAGTAGTAAGCAAAGCAGCTCTGCCAGTCCATTTTACGAGTCTATTGGTGGGCCATCTTCTACTGCTCCTCACTCCTCAGCCACTGCCATCGTTTGTTTGTTTACATGCAGCCGTTTGGTACCCACATACCCACGCTCGTACTCACATCCATTTTCCATTCATAAGGACAACCAACAACTCGCTCCCGGTTGGGCATACGGGCAACTGCGGATGCCAATAGCCCCAATGGTTGGACACTGCCTTTTAAGACAGCACGTATGACGCCAACGGTAGGTGAAGCGGCCCATCATGTCGAAAACAACAGCAAAAATTCGTTCTTGAAAGTCGTGATGGTAAGAATTCAGGACTAATCACTAAACTCGAGGATCGCAACACTCAGATAGCGGGAAACTGGCGAGGGGCCTGCATATATATATATATATATATATATATATATATATATATATATATATATATATATATATATATATATCTATATATATATAATATATTGGTGGATCGAGCGAGTAAAGTCTGTTTTAAGCATACGAGATTGAAACTGCTGTTTCTGCATTATTCAGCTTCTGCTGCGTTTTTCTATTAGTCTTATCAACTCTCTTTTGACGGTGTCTAAAGCCCGAGCTGTCCAAAAGTTGGGTTGTTGGTTGCAACGTTTCGTTCCTGCCTAGGGAACATCTTCAGGCTGAATGGAGCTGGGTCGTCTGGGTTGCTCCTTTTATATGCGCGTTCTGGCTTGTGATTGGCTGGTGTGGCGTGTACAAGTAGCGCGGTAAATGCTCTTGGCGTCCCTCGCTGCGCAGGTGTCTAGGTTGTTTTTTCTGCTACTTCTCTTCTGCGTTGGTAAGATTTGCAGATCTTGGGCTTGAGTGTTCATCGTTGGCCCTAGATCTTCAATGTAGAGGGCTTCCAGGAACAACAGTCTGCGTGGGTCAGTTTCCTTGTCAAGTATTTTCGTTGAATCTTCTAGGTGGCTGCGTGCTAAGGTTTCCTTGTGCTTGACTGTGTAATGGTTCTTGATAGCACCATTTTGTAGGTGGCATGTTAAGCGCCTAGTCAGTTTTGTCCGTGTCATCCCGATGTATGTATGAGGCCCACAGTCCTCAATAGCGCAGGTGTGCTTGTAGATGACATGGTCTTCCTGAAGAGGTGCCGGTGGTGGTGTTTGGCGGTTCTTGATTAGTAGGTTGGCTGTTTTGGAGGTCTTGTAGTAGATGATGAGTGATATGGTTTGCTCTGCGTTTGTTGGTTTCACATTCTTGTGGATGATATCTTTGATCACTCTTTCATCTGTCTTGTACTCGGTGGACATGTAGTTCCTGTAGTAGAGATTGATGTTGTTTTGGTTTGTAGAAGTGGTTGCAGGGTTGTACCATTTCTCTAGGGCGCAGTTGATGGCCTGGGTCACTTCACTGTTGGGGTAGCCGTTGTTTATAAGGACTTGTGTAATTCTTTCCAATTCGTTATTCAAATTCTTCCATGTTGAGCTGTGTGAGATCGCTCGCCGTATGTATGCATTGATTGTGGATTTTCTGTAGCGTTGCGGGCACTCGCTGTTTCCGTTGAGGCAAAGTCCTGTGTTTGTTGGTTTGATGTACACTGAGGTGTTGAATCCTGAGTCTTGTGGAGATACTAGTACGTCGAGGAATGGCAGGCATCCTTCTTGTGATTCTTCAAAGCGCTACTTGTACACGCCACACCGGCCAATCACAAGCCAGAACGCGCATATAAAAGGAGCAACCCAGATGACCCAGCTCCATTCAGCCTGAAGATGTTCCCTAGGCAGGAACGAAACGTTGCAACCAACAACCCAACTTTTGGACAGCTCCTCGGGGCTTTAGACACCGTCAAAAGAGAGTTGATAAGACTAATAGAAAAAACGCAGCAGAAGCTGAATAATGCAGAAACAGCAGTTTCATTCAATCTCGTATGCTTAAAAGAGAATTTACTCCCTGGCTACACCAATCTAAAATTACACGACGAGAATGCCAGAAACGCAGACATCACCCACAAATTCCGGAAAGAACTTGTGGAACGACAACTCCAAGAAAAACAGCTGCTTGTTCATCAGCTGAAAGAACAACAACAGAAGCTCATGAACACATGGAAAGAAACTGACGTTCCCGAAGATCTGAGGAAAGCACTCAACGACGAACTATACAGATTGAGGCTACAACATCAAAAAGGAGTGGAAGCTACAAGTACCCGCAAACTTTCAAAACTGTACGGTGGAAATATCAAGCTCCCTAAACAGACAAGCGGATATATAAACCTCGTACCAACCCTCGAACTCACCCACGATCAGCAAGAGCTTCTCAACATGGGATTAAACTGCCACTTTATGACTAAGCCTCGCAAACACCGGAAGCGTCTTGAACTCGAAGCCCTACTAGATAGTATCCAAAACTTAGAAAAAGATGGAAAAGTTGAAACTTCAAACGAACTTCAAGCATCCATAATCGCTGAGGCCTCCAAGGAAAGAGGACACTACCAAAGCAGACAACTAGAAAAGAGACACCGAGAGGCAGCCAAACAGCTACGCAGCAAAGAAGAAATTATAATCCGAAGAGCAGACAAGACCGCAGCATTTGTAATCATGGCGAAAGAAGAATACCTCAGCAAAATGGACAGCATACTCTCCGACACCTCCAAATTCAAGAAAATACGCTGGAATCCTACAGACGACATAAAGAAGAAAATCAACGCCACCTGCAGAGCCATCAACATCGCTACGAAGAGCACACGCTTTCCGAAGCTGACCGGGGAGTTTTCTCCCGGGTACGCCTACGGCAACGTAAAAACACACAAGACAGGAAACCCACTCCGCCCCATCATCTCCCAGATCCCGACAGCCACCTACACCGTCGCCAAGAAACTCAACGAGATCCTCGCCCCGTACACCCCGATGAGCCACGCCCTAACGTCCACCAATGACTTCCTGGAGATCCTAAGAACTGCCCCACCTGCCGACAACCACATCATCGCTTCTCTCGATGTCGAGAGTCTGTTCACCAACGTGCCCGTGAACAGGACTATCCAGATCATCATGGACCGCGTCTACAGATGTGAAGAGACGGAACCCCTAGACATACCGGAAGAGGACCTACGCACACTCTTAGAGATATGCACTAAAGAAGCTCCCTTCACCTGCCCCAAGGAGATATGTACTGCCAAGTGGATGGTGTTGCTATGGGAAGCCCACTTGGTGTGCTCTTCGCCAACTTCTTCATGGGAACCATCGAATCCATGGCCCTCAAGGACCAACAACCCTCCATCTACGCCCGATACGTCGACGACATATTTATCAGAGTGAAAAACATAGATGAACTACAGAAACTTAAGCAGCAGCTCAGCAACATCTCCGGCCTCAACTTTACCTTTGAAGAATCACAAGAAGGACGCCTGCCATTCCTCGACGTACTAGTATCTCCACAAGACTCAGGATTCAACACCTCAGTGTACATCAAACCAACAAACACAGGACTTTGCCTCAACGTAAACAGCGAGTGCCCGCAACGCTACAGAAGATCCACAATCAATGCATACATATGGCGAGCGATCTCACACAGCTCAACATGGAAGAATTTGAATAACGAATTGGAAAGAATTACACAAGTCCTTATAAACAACGGCTACCCCAACAGTGAAGTGACCCAGGCCATCAACTGCGCCCTAGAGAAATGGTACAACCCTGCAACCACTTCTACAAACCAAAACAACATCAATCTCTACTACAGGAACTACATGTCCACCGAGTACAAGACAGATGAAAGAGTGATCAAAGATATCATCCACAAGAATGTGAAACCAACAAACGCAGAGCAAACCATATCACTCATCATCTACTACAAGACCTCCAAAACAGCCAACCTACTAATCAAGAACCGCCAAACACCACCACCGGCACCTCTTCAGGAAGACCATGTCATCTACGAGCACACCTGCGCTATTGAGGACTGTGGGCCTCATACATACATCGGGATGACACGGACAAAACTGACTAGGCGCTTAACATGCCACCTACAAAATGGTGCTATCAAGAACCATTACACAGTCAAGCACAAGGAAACCTTAGCACGCAGCCACCTAGAAGATTCAACGAAAATACTTGACAAGGAAACTGACCCACGCAGACTGTTGTTCCTGGAAGCCCTCTACATTGAAGATCTAGGGCCAACGATGAACACTCAAGCCCAAGATCTGCAAATCTTACCAACGCAGAAGAGAAGTAGCAGAAAAAACAACACCTAGACACCTGCAAGAAGCGAGGACGCGCCAGCATTTATCAGCGCTACTTGTACACGCCACACCGGCCAATCACAAGCCAGAACGCATATAAAAGGAGCAACCCAGACGACCCAGCTCCATTCAGCCTGAAGATGTTCCCTAGGCAGGAACGAACGTTGCAACCAACAACCCAACTTTTGGACAGCTCTCGGGCTTTAGACACCGTCACAAGAGAGCTGATCAGACTAATAGAAAAAACGCAGCAGAAGCTGAATAATGCAGAAACAGCAGTTTCATTCAATCTCGTATGCTTAAAAGAGAATATATATATATATATATATATATATATATATATATATATATATATATATATATATATATATATATATATATATATATATATATATATATATATATATATATATATATATATATATATATATATATATATAGGGGAAAGTGGGGTTATATGGCCACTCGGGTAATATGGCCACCTCGCAGATTTGCTCAACAGAACGTGTTTAGTGCTGCTATCTGCACGCAGTTGATATAGCTAAAAACAACACCTTCACCACGCCCTTGGTGAAGGCCGGCCCAGAAAGGCAAGGTAAACAAACCATTTTAAAGTATTTTGCCCCCGTTCTTGTAATGTTAGCGATATTTAATAAGGTGTATAGACCCTGTGTGGGTAAGTTGCAATCAAACTGAATGTGTTGGGATGGACTACAGGGAACATATGTTTAGTAACATAATGCCAAGTGACACCGATGAGAAGATTTTCTAACTTGGGCGTCTTGAAACAAAACATGTACCTTAGGGGAATATGGCCATGGGGGTGGCCATATTCCCCGAATGAAGAAATACTCACAAGTTCTCCTTACAAAAAGACACTTGCGACTTCGAAATCGAAACAGATTGCATCAAATAGAAGCAGTGAACAATAAGTCTTCGGGCAAGGGAAAATGTCCACTAACAAATGCCAAGAAGTCAAAGACAAAGCCAAGATACCCACCAAAAACAAGAGTGGTACTGTCTTGTTTGTACAGAACCATTGTCAAATAGCCTTGCTGTAGAGTCCTGGATTGAATGTCAAATTTGTTCTGATTGGGCTCATGAACTATGCACCAGTCATGAAGGGTCGGTTGACACTTACATTTGTGACTATTGCGATGAGTAATCCTGTTAATATGGGCCTATACACTTAGGTTAGGTAACAAAGGTTTACTGTTTGAAAGTTCTATGTTGAAGTTTGTTCGATTCAAAACGTTTTGGTTTGGTGGAGGCCAAACTAAGCTGAAGCATAAGTGCGTTTTTTATTTGGAGGGTGGGGGCTCATGAGAGAAACTCCTGTACTCAATCATTTTGTTCTACTGTATAGGGCATTTTCCATTTATAGTCAAGGTTGTTTAATAAAGGATTGTTCGTTTTGTATGGCAGATCTTCTTTTATATCTTTTGGGGTAATATGGCCATAGGGGTGCCATATTACCCACACCTGTGGGGAATATGGCCACCTTGGGAGAAAAATTCAAGTGTTTATAAACAAGCCCCCTTTAAACCTTCATAGCTTTAGCATGTGGAACATATAACTTAGATCCTAGGGTACACGCAGGGACTATCCATTACTCCATTGGATACCACGCAGTGGGAAAAATGAGCTTCATCCTTAAGGGGTCCATATTACCCCACTTTCCCCATATGTATATATATATATATATATATATATATATATCTAGATATATATATATATATATATATATATATATATATATATATATATATACAGTAAAACCCTGATTATCCGAAAGCGGATTATCCGAAAAACCGTATTATCCAAAATTGATCTGGATAATGCAATTAAAAAAAAAAAAATTCTATACTAAAATGTTATAAAACATCAAAAATAAATAAAAGTAACTACATATGTACTATATTAACACATTTAAAATTGATAAGAACAGTTAAAATGAATATGCTTTCTAATACGTATTGCAGAAATAGCTTGTAACGAATAGATCAATGTATTAGACAAAAAACATTAAACAAACTCTCAACAACACCACGTCCGCACCTTCGCCCCAGCAAGGACGAGATGGCGAACAAACTACTGCACGACTACTCTCACACCGTACTCTCAAGACAACGACACAAACACGACTCCCCTCTCCACTCCATGCCACATTCCCCTTCCAACATACGAGTTGCGCGATAATATGAGTCATCATACTGTGTCTCCACCTGCACGATGCATCAATGTCACACTTGCAAGCTTGCACAACCATTCACAATTGCACTCTGCAACATTCACAATTCAGATCTGCAACGCTCACAAGTATCAACATACACTGGTCCAGACAAGGAGACACACAGACAAACATACAATAAAACATTTACATCACATGTTTTAAGCGTACTACTTTGTTTAGCATAGCGTGTGTTTGTTTGGTTTCATTGTTTACATCGTCAGTCGGCGGCAGCGACAGCATCCTCATCCATCCTGGCTAATGGTCCGTCCATACTAGCTACATGTGTTCTAATGAGAAAATAAGAACCAAGGTGCAAGATCAAAGTGATATTCATCCAAACGAGAAAGCAAGACACAATGCCGACGATCAAACTGGCGGCGATCAAAATGGCGACCATAAATCGGATTATCCGAAATCGCTTATCCGAAAGAGGCCCCTTCCATTTCGGATAATCGGGTTTTACTGTATATATATATATATATATATATATATATATATATATATATATATATATATATATATATATATATATATATGTATATATATGTATACAGTACCCTCTCGAGTTTAACGCTATCCAAGTTTTGCGATCATCGAGTTTCGCGGTTAGTACTAATTTCTTACCATCCCAACTTTCGCACATTATCACCCCGAGTTTCGCGTTGCTTTGACATGTACGGGTCACGTCTACTTACCATTGGCATCACGCACGCTACCTTAAAAGGTAGTATCACACTGGACGTTTCCCTCCAAACATTGTGTCTATGGCATGAGAGAGAGAGAGAGAGAGAGAGAGAGAGAGAGAGAGAGAGAGAGAGAGAGAGAGAGAGAGAGAGAAAGACTTCCTAAACGATGAAGCCAGAGTTGGGGAGTTGGAGGAGGGATGTGAGGAACTCCTGTCCGTGTAGTCTCAAAATACGTACCTTGAAAATAGAAAGAAAACGGGAAGAGAGAACCCTAAAGCCCTAAAGCCGCAGTTGAAGGTGGCTGCCTTACGACTGGCTGACAGTTCCAAAAAGACACTTGTGATTCGCTGAGAGTCCGATGACGCCATCGCCAACGCTCACCCCATCAATGGCCTCACTGCCCCAAGGCAGCGTCACATTGGCCGCATTCGTCCAGCCACTGGGGCCATGGGCAACGTCCGCACGCCCAACTGGGAGCGAGTCCATGGCTATCCACATGCTGGTGCCACACTGGGCCCCCCTTTTCCCATCTCGTTGGCACCAGCTAGAGCATCCGGCAACTCCAACCCTTCCGGGGGTGCGTCACACACGGCCAAGGTCGGCTGCCCACATCCACATCCACAACACAAACAAAGCACCCGCCCTGCATCAACATGGCGTCGTCTGCCAAACCAAGGGCTGCCGCGGTCGCTGCTGCCACCACCCAAGTTATGGACTCGTTGCTGCACCCAAATGGAAGTAAGAAGCAGCTGTGGGTGTGGCACGCCTGCGGCTCCCCCATGCCAGTTCCCACCATCACCACCACGCGCGCAGCCAACCCACCTATCTAGACTCAACTACTCAAACACATGGATCGAATAACAACAAAAAAACACACACACACACATACACGCCGGACTCACCAGGAACGACAGCAGATGTTTCTGACAAACAGAAATGACTTCACCATTTCCTGAGTGTGCCAGAACGTATTTGGTGAGTGGCTCACATGAACCAAACCTAGTTGATGGCAAGAAGAGGGCAGTCATCTTTAACACTGCTCTCTTCTTGCCATTGGGTATGTTTGGTTTGTATGAACAACTAACCAAATAAGTTCCAACACATTCTAGGAAACGGCGAAGCCACTTCTGTTTGTGAGAAACACCCGCCGGTGCGCGCACGCGCAATTGTCTTTGCTGTTACTCGATCCACGTGTTTATGTGGTCAGAGTCTAGATGGGTGGGCCAGCCGCGCACGCACAATGGTGACAATGAGAACTGGCACGGAGGAACCACAGGTATGCCACACCCACAACAGCTTCCTCCTTCCACCCAACCGCAGCAACAAGTCCACAACCTGGGCAATGGCAGCACAAGCCGCGACAACCCCCACTCTAGCAGACGACGCCATGTTGATACAGAGCAAGTGCCCTGCCCACATTGTGGATGTGGACATGGCCAACCGACCCCAGCCGCATGCGACGCACACCTGGAAAAGTTAGAATTGCCAGTTGCCCAAGCTGCCACCAACGCGGTGGGAAGAAAAAGGCCCAGTGTGACACAAGGCCATGGATAACCGACAACTCGCTCCTGGATAGTCACACAGGCGCCGCCAGCAGCCACAACGGTTAGAGGAAAACAGCCAGTGTGACACTGCCCCAAGGCAGTGAGGCCGATGACCGGGTGAGCGCCGGCGACGTCACAGGACCCCCAGCGATTCACAAGTGCGCCCTCAGAGCTCACCCAATCGTAAGGCTTCATCTGCAGCTCCAAAGCGACCCGCTCCCCCCTCCCGCCCTCCACTCCCCCTCCAAGCTATGTATTTTGAGATGACAACAGAGTAAAGTTTGAAAAAAAATCAGTTTCTCGACAGGTCGGAACAAATAAGTTTTTTTTCATTGTTATCAATACCTCGAGTTTCGCAATCCTCGAGTTTAGCGCTATACCTTCGGAACGAAGCAAACGCGAAACTCAGGAGGGTACTGTATATATATATTTTTTACGCTAAAGGAAGCAGCTCAAGGGCAACAAAAAGAAAGTGTAGAAAAAAAGCCCACTTATCACTGCTCCTATGAAAGATGAAGTAAAGAGTGGCCAAAAGAGAGGTCAATTTTGGGTGGAGAGGTGTCTTGATACACTCCTCTTGAAAGAGGTCATGTCATAGGCAGGAGGAAATACAGACAAAGGAAGGCTGTTCCTGATTTTACCAGTGTAAGGGATGAAAAGTGAAAATGCGTCCCACACAGATCTCTCTCCTGGAAGCAGTAATCATTCCAGGGAAACTGGAAAATTACATCCTCAGGTCGTCCCACCGAGTGGAAGCAAAATGCCAGAAGCATCGCCTCTTTGGTGGGTCCAGAGGGTGTACAGGAGCGATAGGACAGGATAAAGAAATAAGGTTGTGATCGGAGTAGCCCAACGGATAGAACAGTTTGACAGAGTAAGCAGAAGGGTTAGAGGTAAGGAAGAGGTCTAGAATGTTGACGGTCGGGAATACGTGTAGGGTGCTGAACCAACTGCTCTAGATTGTTGAGGAGAGCAAAGTTGTAGGCTTGTTCACCAGGCTGGTCAGTGAAAGAGGATGAAAGCCAAAGCTGGTGGTGAACATTGAAATCTCCTAGGATGAAGATTTCAGTGAAGGGAGAGTGGGTCAAGTTGTGCTCCACTTTAGAGTTCAAGCAGTCAAAGAATTTTACATAGTTAGTAGAGTTAGGTGAGAGATAAACACCACAGATGTATTTAGTAATAGAATGACAATGAAGTCTTAGCCAGATGGTGGAAAATTCAGAACAGTCAAGGTCGTGGGCATGAGAGCAAGTAATGTCGTTCTGCACGTAGACGCAACATCCAGCTTTGGATTGAAATTTAGGATAGAGATAGTAGGAGGGAACAGAGTAGAGCTTGCTGTCAGTAGCCTCAGAAATCTGTGTTTTGGTGAGGAAGAGAAGGTGAGGTTTAAAGGAGGAAAGATGGTGCTCCACAGAATGAAAATTAGAACGAAGACCGCGAATGTTGCGTAAGTTAATAAAGAGAAAGTTTGAAGAGGTATAAAGACACCTATTAGGTATAGGGCCGAAAGTACATTACAGTAAAACCTCGATAATCTGGCGTCCAATACTTCAAAAATCCTGGTGGTTCAGAATTTTCAGACGAAGGACAATTTTAGCTTCTTTCAGCACCAGAGAAAAATCGTGGAGAAAATCTAAAAATAATCATAAACAGACAAAAGTAGTGCACCAAACTGTCAAGTTCTGCACCCACACTGACACTCGACAGTTTCACCCAGCTCACGGCTTGTTTAACCAGCTGGCTGTCCGTTACACTGCTGTCACCAAAATTTGCTTTGTTTATCTATATTCTTCTATCATAACGACTCCTACTACACTATCTTCTACAACGACAAAGAAGATGCATAACAGTCACCAATGCTAAGAAGAAAATGGCAAACACTGCATCCTGCCCCTGCCGACACATCATGTTTGTTTACATGTATCGGCTGACCAGCAGCAGTTGCCGCTGTTGTAGTTATGCTGTCATGATCAATTTTATTACTCTTTTTCATATTTTTACTACCCCATTTTCAATATTTTTACTACCCCATTTTCAAAGAAACAAACATTCTTTAATAAATAATACCCATTTTATATGAATAGACCCCTTGGCCAGGTAGTCAGCAACTAAACCGGCAACCCCACTGGTTTTGTTTTGGACCAGTGAGGAGGGTGTGCTGAACTCCCAGGTGGATTAAAAACAAGACTATTCTAAGGGCAGATGAACTCATGTTTATCAGAGTCAATGGCCATTCAGTCCCAGTGTGGGTAAAATACAGGGCCCGAATTCACAAACAGACTCAACAACTATGAACTAACATACGCACTATTGATTTAGCTACTGACGTTAGTGTCAGATTCACGAAGCAAACCTTAGATTGTAGTTAGAGGCACGCAAAGTCAGCGAGGCCGTTGATTGGTTGATGACGTCATTGGCCTTGCAGCGAATCGCAAGCACGTTTACATAACCGTCAACCAATCCTAGGGAGCCCCCTCCAGCTGCTGGTTCAAGAAACCCATTCTCTTTTCCCATTTTTCTTCCTTTCAAGGCAAACTGTACTAAATCGTAATCTACGAATTAAATTATTTCGTTGTTTGCTGCACATTTACGTCAAAGTAACTCTGCTGTTCGATGTCTTGTTACCTACGAACATGCTTAAGATGAAGAAAAAGAAGATACAGAGGAGACTGAGGCAGGAAGAAAGCAAATATAAATATGGGACAGATATCGAGGCAGACAGAACGAAGGACGGAAGGAAGGAATAGGGAAAATTAAGACTGTCTTGCCATATCTGCAGCCCAACTCATGGGATAGCTGTCACCCGACAAAGGTCCATGGTCCCTCCACAGATGGGGGCGGTGTCACGGGCAAAATTAAGCCCGGACATCCACGTGCCTCTGTTATCTTAGCTCAAGCTCGTGTATGTGGGGTTCTTTTCGACTGATATGGCGTCTAGAACTAGCATAATCATCATTCTTTATTATGATGACAAAGACCATGTCAAAATTTGCCTCATTAATAAGAAAGTACATAAAGTTCGGCAGCTTTTCCTAGTCGCCAAGCCATCCTCCAGAGCAGCACTCCGATACCCATGATCGCACATTCATTTTTCTCAGAAAATAGGATACCAATCACATATACATCAATATATTTCCACAGGTGAATACTTAGGGCATGTTCACACCAAGTTGCGACACCTGAGATTCATTAATAATGACAGGGGAAGGAAAAATATAGGCCCCTGTCATCGATAAAATTGAGCCTCGGCCAGAATTGAGTCTGGGCATCTATATGCCTCGGATTTCTTCGCTATTATATATTGTAAGATCGTTCTGTTGACATGTATGGGTAAATGAACGCTTTCTGTATCTACATAAAGAAGGAAAACGCAAAATTCTCCCTAGTAAATCAGATATTACATAAAGTTCGGCAATTTTTCCTCGTCGCCAAGCCATCCTCCACATCAGGCAGAGGAGGGAGGTCTGGCAATCCCCCAGCCGGGTGTTGCCATACCGCCCACACTTATCATATACCTCTCAAAGGGTGCATATCTCATCATTTTATAAAGAAATGGGCCTCCTCTACTCGCAAAGTTATATTTCAAGTTGAAAAACGCGATTTATAAGCATTTATACGTAAATCTGATAATATTGTTAGCGTTACCGTCAGCTCCGAGGCAGTAGTTATTTAACAACAAATTTAACGACACACAGAGCGCGGTAAACGTTTGTAGATCCGCGCGCTAACCCGTGACGTCATCGATTAGTTGGTAGTTAGTTTTGTGAATCTCGATGTTCTCAAAACTACGCACTAAGGGCCCAAAACTACGAACTAAGCCTTAGTGGATCCGGGCCCAGTAGTGGGTGGTAAACCTCATAGCCCCCTGCTGCCTTGCAGGGTTTGCCTTATTCATTCAGGCAAAGGCTAGGGCCACCACTTAAGGGGGGCGACTAAGGGGGGTCTTCCTGCCCATATGGTACGTCCAATAGCTTTGAAATCCTAGTATGTCATTTGTTTCTGTAAATATATGACATTCTGTGAATTTCATGAAATTCGGGTGAAGTATAGGGGAGACTCAAATAGTGTAATTTTCTTTTTTTTGTTTCAGACTTTATTTTTCAGTTAATCGCTGTGAAAAAAAAACATAGAAACTTTGTTTACATATCTACATTTTGTATTTATAAAATTGTGATATGTTGTTTTGTCTTCGAGCAAAAAAATTTGCAATTTTTTTCACTTACAATTTTCTCTACTCTGTGTCCCGTTTTCTTTTTACATTTTTGAAATTTCATAAATACAAAAAATTGCCCTTTAGTTGTAGTTTTAGTTGGTACCAAACAAAAGTCAGACAGACTTTTTCCTGATTTTGTGAATTTTTTTAAGTGTAAAAATCTTCTTTCAGAGATATTGGCTCCTAAAGATTTTTTTCTCCATTCTATCCATGTTTTGCCATTTGTTTTTATCTGATTGGCATGAAATTTTCACATATGATTGTGTATACCTTGTTGACTTACTGGAGAATGCTAAGACATCTGGTCCCCTTTATAAAAAAAGTATTACTCACTCGCAGGTGAGGGTGTCAGAAGGCGCCACCTTCCTCATTGTAGAAGAAGTTACGGTCAAGGTATTCCTGCACGACTGTACTGGGCACTTCTGTCTCGCGATGAGTGTCTGTAGCTGGGAAAGCGACACGGTGATGAAAGTTTCGCTTGCATCAGAAGGAGGAGGGTTCAACTGAACACCTCTGTGCAGAATTTGTTGTTGGAGCTGCAGTGATGTTTCATGTAGCAATGATTCTGCAGCTGGTGGTGATGTAGGTGGTGGTGGAGTAGGTGGTGATGAAGCAGGTGGTGGTGGAGAAGGGCGTGATGAGGTACTTGGTGTAGGGAGTGGCGAATCAGCTGGTGGTGGAGCAGGTGGTGGTGGTGATGAGCGGCGGGTGAGCGTGGCAGGATCACAACTCGCTTCATAAGCTCCGAAACTGCTCCCTTCCTGGTCTTGGCCACTCCATCTTGTTCGATAAGCCTTCTTCATGTTGATGGCTCTCTTACTACTCAACTTGCGTTTGTACGTCATTTCCAAAGACCTTTATTTGGCTGGAGTACAAACAAACAGGTTGCGTGCCCTTCCCCGTTGTTGTCTGGGTAGGGACTGGCTCCACCAAACTCCTCTCCTCAACTCACACCCTCCCTGCGATCCGACACGAGAGGAATGACAGGTGACAAAATTTACGGAGAAAAAATTATTCTAATGCAAAATTTACGTACATACAAGTACTGAATGATACAGCGTGTGTTGGCGCGCGAGTCAGGCTATGACGCAATAGCGCGGGCCCTTTAAATATGGCTTCCAGGGGTGAGGGGCTTTAATTTTACGAAAACAAACCTCACCACATGGCAATTTTGGCTATCCTGGCCATGCTGAGCGAAAAAAAACATTTGTCCGATTTTAAATATATTCGTAATAAAATACCTTTAGTCGCTCCCCTTAAAATAGGTGTTGGGTTTGCAAGGGCATGCCCCCGGAAAATCTTGTGCCAAAAACTGAAAATGGCTCAATTTACGAGCCATAAAACGTCCAACTGCTCTGGAGGAGTGAAAACAGACGTTAAACGAATTGATGATGATAATGATTAGGCCCCTCAAGTAGAAAAGAAAATGACAGACACTTCGTGACCGATGCCAACAGAGCAATCTTTGTTTAACACACGATGGAAATATTCCAATGGGTTGTACTACCTATAATCTCCCTAAGATGTGGTTAAATGTGCCTTACAGTGTGTGGAAAAAGTCTGGGGCAAATACTGCATATTGGCAATTGCCAGACCAAGTATGGTAAACACCTTTAATCCTTTCATAGCTAAACGCTTGCAGCGAGCGTTAGGTGTATTTGCTGGTGGCGCTAAATGCTCGCTGCGAGCTCCAGCCGCACTCAAATCTCCCACGTATGAGAGTGTTCCACCACTAATTCTCACAACACAGGATTGCCAATTGAGTGGGTTCTTCACTAAATTTGGTGGAAAATCATATCAGCCCAGCGCGGCAAATCTACGGACGAGTAACTGGTGGATGTTCTTGCCCAATATAGCGGCATTTTTGCATAGCTTCACCTATCACCTGACTGATTCTTTGACCAAATAGTTATAAATATTGCAGTTGGCAATAGTTCCTTGCCAGAGTCCGAAGGAGAGATGTCCGCAGTTACCTCAATATGGCTGATCATCCCACACGCACCAATGTAGGTGTTAACATTCACCACTCTCTGAACGTGCATGTACATTCGCAAGAGAGGCCTACATAACCGACTCCTATAGATCTGGACCTCCTCTTTCCAGTGGTGTTTTTGGTTTTTAGCTGTGATGAATAGTTTTTGAGATACAGAGATTAAAAGAACGCCCCCATTGGGCTCCCCGACTGCGCCAGAGGGGATAGTCGCGTCCAGACTGCGCGCAAAGAAAGGGTTAAATGGTGTATTTTGAAATTTTTTGAGGTCCCCTCCTGGTAATTCAGAAAATCTACTAATCCAGAGGGTCCATGACCCCAACATTCTGGATTAAGAGACCTTTACTGTACTTGGTTAAGTACACGTAATGAGTTAACATTTCCAATAATTCACCATGGATAGAAAAGCTGTTTGTTTACACGTTTCTCATGCTTCCTATTAAGCTAACCACAAAATCTAGCAAACACCAGTTGCCTTGCAAAATGGCACCCCACAACAACAGCCCCCTCACAGTATTTTTGGAGCATGGTTAATTAATGAGTTGACATTTCAAATAATTTGCAGTGGGTACAGCAGCCATTTGTTTACACAGTTCTTGCTCTTTCTAGCTTACCGCGAGCAAAATGGCACCCCACGACAACAGCCCCCTCACAATATTCCTGCAGCAGCTCCTATAGGCAACCATTTACAGGAAACAGCTATTGAAGTTGAACGAAACAAGAGGAAGCACAGGTGACAGTGGGCACTCATTTAAGATAACTGACCTGCCCTTTGTTTACACTGTCCCCCCACCAACACAACCCCTGCCACGACTTGGTGGAGTGTTTGGCTAATGACGTCATTGTGTCAAATCTTGGTACAGTTGCAGAAATGAGTTCCTGTACCCACTGTGGTAAGCCTTCCCTCCAACCAGCAACGTCGCAGTAGTACTAACCAAGTGTTGTTGTGAATGAACGGTGTTCGTCATGTTCAGGTGTGAGTGGCAGAGAGGTTCACTGCTATTCAGGAAGTGTAAGGGAGGCTTTATCCATAATTAAGAGGTGAAAATAAATATAGCATGTGTATGTAATACATGTTAAACCAAGATATCACTACAAAATAATAACAGCAGAGAGAAGACGAGACGTATTATCTAGAGTTGAGACTTTGATGTTCCGCTCCACCATCAGCATTCACGTGTGAACATGTGCACACTGGCAGTAATAGCATACGAGAATGAGAAAAACCTCCCACAATGAACATGAACCTGATCAAATGTTTGTTGTCCATTTACTACCTACACGCTGGTGGTAAAAAACAATATTACTTAACTAAAAGGAGCAAGGTCCACAAACTATTGCATGAAGTATGTTATTCGCACTCAGCCATGGTGGGCGTCACATGACCTCAGTTTCGAAACACACCACCTAAATTATACCCATACAGTTGAAGGACCATCAACTCCAAATAAGTATATGCCACTTTACCACGGCACTGCCATGATTCACTATAGTAAGTTAACAGTAACCCACAACAACCTCTTACATGTGGGTTTCTGCTCTCATAACACAGTGTGAACTATTGAATGGTGGTGTAGTGGGCAGGCAAGCAAACCATCAAACATTCTCTCTCTCTCTCTCTCTCTCTCTCTGGGACGTGAGCGTAAATGACACGTAGCACGTACACATATTTGTAACTAATAATATACACCTCATCTGTCTTCATTATTTTTAGTTTATCAATAATTTATAAATAAGACGTGCTACGAGACGAGGCAAGACAATTGATGTGGGGATAGTGGGTAGTCCTACTGAGTGTTGCCATATATTACATGATCCAGTCCAATTTTCAGCCATCTAGACCTACTGGTGCAGTTTCATTCAAAAATTGCACTCAACTGAGGCTTGTCGCCTCTCCTTGGGCATGCCTCAATTGAGGTCTGTCGCCGTTCTCGGGTTAAGTACCATAACTTTGACTGCCTAAAATTTTAATAGATAATATCATTTGACAATAAAAAAAATCAGTGAACAGATTAATCCCTTAACCCATACAGTACTGCCTGATTGATATATTTTTGGCTCCCCCAGTACCGGCCAATTTTTTATTTCTTTTTTTTGGCTTAATAATGCTCCATGTGATGGGAAAAGTGGAAAAAATAAGAAAAAAACATGTCATGGACCTATTTTTTGCAGAACTCCATGCAGTATTACCTCAGTGTGGCTGGAAACAGCCCCTGTGATGGTTTATGGAGGATTTGACAAGTGATTACTCCAGAGAGCACCATTTCATGGGGTATAAGTGTGGGATTTTCAGAATTTCAGCTCTCTCGTAAACATATAATACCTTACACATATGGTATTTTCTACAATCAAAAACTTCCAGAGTCTAAGAGTGCTCCCAGGTCTTTTTCAGATGAGGAAACCTTAAACTCACTGTCTATTGCCATAGCCGTGGCTGTGGCTAGGAATGGGCTGCCGCAACATTGTTTACACTTTGTCTTGATCTTGATCTTAATGTCACAGGTGGCTTGGGATTCCTCCCCAGCTTGGGTAGTGTTGCCAATGCTATAAACGCACTTGCACAGTGTTTCCATTGTCTGCAGCAGTCTCTGTAGCAAAAATAAACCTGCTACATCGACAGTAACAGTGTTTAGCAAGCCCGACGTGCATACACATCGCCAGCATTTCCTGCAACCATAGGCGCTGATGTGTATACACGTCGCTAGTACTGTGCACATTAAAAATAACTTACCAAGTATACATTTTCCAAATAAGCCTTCATTATTTTTTTTAAATAGTATATGAAATGGGAAACTGCAGGACGCGCATGAAATTTAAGTTACGCACGCAAAAAAAATATTTCCTTTCCCAATATATATTAAGTTTCCTTTATTTATTATGGAAAATTTAATGCCAAACACAATGAACCAAGAATTAAGGAAATAGCATGAAAAGTAAAGTACAGGTAACTCTCGATTTAGGCGAGTTTGGTTTATGCGTTTTTTAAATAACGCGGGGTCCAAAATCCAATTAAATGATTACTTTACACGTTTTTTTCACTTATACGTGATATTTTATGGAGTGGCCACCAGATGTCTCATGCAACTGGACTCACACAGCGCTGCGGCCACACAGCTGAGCTCAGTTCTTCCCGTGCACCACTTGAACAACAATACAGTACCCTCGCTGCCACGCTACTCAACAATAGGGGTGGGCAGGTACCGGTGCTAATGGTACCAGCTATAAGGTACGGTACCGGTACCAGACTGCTCAGTACCGGTACCAATACTAGCCAGTCGCTCATGGTGTCCCTCATTTCTTCCTCACACAAGTGAGGCTGAGACTGAGTGCCTGAGTGGATATCTCGGTGATATGGATATTCATTCTCTCTCTCTCTCTCTCTCTCTCTCTCTCTCTCTCTCTCTCTCTCCACTGAATGAAGTGAATATTTATTTTTCGATAGAAACCTACCTCTTGTTTGATTTACATTATTTTTGATTTACGCGACCTCTTCAAGGACACAATACTCGCGTAAATCAAGAGTTACCTGTACCAGTATTATTTCAAAGGGTAATAACTTACATGTGAGAAAAATATACTTTTCGCTGCGTCATTAGAATTCTCTGCGGCATATTCAAAGTCCCTACGCATCTTGCTGTTTCGCATCTCTGGTCTTTTTAAGAATATAATTTGCATGGACCACAGCACTCTTGGTTATTTACTTAGCAAAACTGATATATGTCGCCTTAGTAAAATGTTTCATGCTTAACAGAGACACTACTTTAGTTGCACTAGCATACCCAAGGATCATCATTGCATATATCATTCGGCAAGTCAAAGGATAAAAGTTATTTTCCTTCACCTGTGCACTTTTTTGTGTATCTAGTATTACATGCCCACACTCACACTTCACACAGATGTGTCAATCTGGTGGTGAATCAACTTTACTTCCATACAATCACTAAAGCACACTCCACACAGCATATTTTTTACAATGTCTTTCACATTTTGTTCTTCAGTCAGTACACAGAGTTGTGGTGTTGCTTTTTTTTTTAGCCTCATCAGGAAGCACAGTAGACCGACGCTTCTCGGAGCTCATGGAAAGAAGTGGGGAACCTGGGAGGGGGTGGTGTAATGCTGCCTCCACCCACGCGCTCCTCACATGTTCCGGCTGCTTTCCTTGAGATTTCTGCGTGCTTGCGGCGCAGAGCAACATCCTTTTTTGGTCTATGAATGCTGACAGCCCAGGATGATCACGGATGGAATAATAACAGCGGTGGAAAACGCTCAATTGGTGGAATACAGCGACACAAAGATGCCCTAACCGAATTACTCAGTTTGCGGAAAGTACTCAGTTCCCACATCTCCACTAACCCACCCTGTCCTGCTTCTCGACCTCCCTCCCGCTTACCTCACAGCACCAGGAAAAGATGCCAAGTACAGCAAACCTTTCAACTAAAAAAATCATTAAAAAATCAAGAAATAAGTGAGTGAAACACTGATAACTGCATCGTGTTGCTCGGAGAGCAGTTTAAATGCCCGACGTAAACATGCCACGCCCCTGGGCCTTTAATCATTAAAAACCTATTTAGAAGTTAGATACCTCTTTCACATTTGGTGAAAATGTTGCCGAAGCTAAACTCAGTTTTTCAGTGCGGTTAACTCAATTCTCAATTTTGGTTGATTTTTCACTCAAAAAATATGATACTCGTCCCATAAAGTTTGCCCAGAAACTATTGACTTCAGAACTAGTGATGTTTTTTACAATCTCTTTTCATCACTAGACACAGCCCCATTGTATACTGAGAAGCAATTATGAAATCCAGAGGTGGGCAAGTGCGGTACTTAGTGCGGTAGTACTGCATCACAAAAAAAGTACCGCACTACTGCAAAATTTCTGAATATACCACACTACCGAAAACCACACTAAAAAATCCTGCGGTACTTTTTTGTGGTACTGTGAAAACTATTGAAGATGACATTTGCAGCGCGGCATGCTCACATAATTTTTTTTTTTTTTTAGTTAATCTGACTCAATCAGTCAATCGGTATCAGTCATCAGAATCAATGATTCAATCATTTTGACTTTTCAGTTATTGTTCAAAATCAAATACTAAATAGACAGACCAAACTACTACGCTGCGAGTCTTCTTTAACCCGCACAGTGCCAGCCATTTCAACCCTGAACCCACCCGTGGTGCCGGATGATTTTTTTTTTTTTGTTTGTTTGTTTTTGAGCTTAAACAATCTTAAGCAATTGTAAGATAATGAAAAAACATGCAAAAAGGGGTTTAGCAGAGTGAAATTTTTTTTCAAACCTACCAAAGATATGTTGGTGTTGCCTCTCGTTGGTGCATATTAACCCCTTCACTACGGCCGGGCCAAAACAGCGCCCCATGCCGTATCTGAGATCGCCATGTGCGCTGATTTTCAAATGTCACTATTGAATATAACAAGTTTTCAGCCATAAACTCAACATAATCATCATGCATTATATATGAAATCATGCAGAATTAAATGGCGCACATAAAGAAACTCACTACAGCTGGGCCAAAACTGCGCCCTGTGCCGTATCCGGGATCACCGCGCGCCAAATTTCAAATGTCGTTATTGAATATAACAAGTTTTCAGCCATAAATTCAACATAATCATCATGTATCATATATGAAAACATGCAGAATTAAATGGTGCACATAAAGAAACTCACTACAGCCGGGCCAAAACAGCGCCCTGTGCCGTATCCGAGATCGCCGCGCGTGTCAAAGTTCAAATGTCACTATTGAACATAACAAGTTTTCAGCCATAAACTCAACACAATCATCATGTATTGTATATGAAAACATGCAGAATTAAATGGTGCACATAGAGAAACATAAATTAATTGATAATTTTGAGATGTAAGCATGAATATAGTGATAAAATAACTCGTATATTGGCTAAAGCGAGCCAGGACGCAGTATGCGTGTCCTCGGATATGGTACGGGGCACACAAGGACGCAGTATACGCGTCCTTGTGTTGAAGGGGTTAAATGACAGTACTCTCACTCGGTTTTACATAGTTTTTATTAGTTACTGAATCCTCATCAGACATGTCTGATAAGTTGATAACATATCCTCAATACCAAACGTGAATAACTCCGAGTAAATCTGTTCGTCACCCAACCCAAGGCGGTGCGCCATGACTGCCTCTGACGATGACTGTACAAGCACTAACATGATCGCCGCTCACGTCCCGTACAAAGTTTTCTTTCATGCATAACATACTATATCTGTTTTTTAACTTCATTGTAACTTCTCTATTTTATCATTCTCTCTCTCTCTCTCTCTCTCTCTCTCTCTCTGTGTCTTTTCAATGTAGCCAAGATCAATATTGTTTGATTAGAAGAAGAAGAAGAAAATTTATTATTATTATTATTATTATTATTATTATTATTATTATTATTATTATCTCGATTCAAATTTCCACACGGTTGCTTCACTGAGGCCTGAGATGCCAGTGCTTAGAGCTTTCCCACGGTCAGTCTCGCTATTACCAGTTGATGTGTTTTGTCTTAATATGTTGGACAGTTTGAATGTTTCACACTGTTCCCGTCATGATTTTCCTATATTAGTAATCTTTCATTTTCGCTCAAATGCCGGAGAATTCCTCCCCTTCCTCCCCTCCCCCATATCCTCCCTCCCTTTCCTCCCTGGCTACTGCAGCTGTTATTCAAGGTCGCACCACCCTTCCTTCCTTCCCACCCCCCACTTCCTCCTCTCTCACATGATGCTGATCTCTCCTCTTCCCCCTTCCCTGTCCCCTCCCTCCTCCCTCAGAGAGTTGCAGTATTGACCACAAAAAAAAAAATGACATGTCCCACACATATCTTTTCCTCCCCCTCCATGTCCCTTTTTTTTATTTTGACTACCGCTACCGCAGTACCGCACACCGTGTACCGCACTGGGAAAGAAAAAAATGGGACCGCACTATCGCGACCGCACTACTCCGGAAAAAGGACTACACTACTGATTTTTCAGTACCGCGCCCACCTCTGATGAAATCAGTGAACAGATCCCTGTTGGCTATTGCAAATCTCCTACAGTACCCTCTCAAGTTTCGCGCTCGCTTTGTTCTGGAGGTATAGCGCTAAACTCGAAGATCGCGAAACTCGAGGTATTGAAAACACTGAAAATGCACTTACGACTGAAAACTTTTCGTTTATCGATCGTGAAGGTTATTTTTTATAATTCAAGCATTTATTCATTTATATGGGATTAATTGATAACATAGGGAAAAAAAAAAAAAAAAAAAAAAAAAAAAAAAAAAAAAAAAAAAAAAAAAAAAATTTACTACTCTAATACAATGAACTACTCATTAACCAAATAAATAAAACAATAACCATTTAATTGTAATTACCTTTTCTGTTATTCCATTTGTTATAATAATGTTATATTAATACACTACTACAAAACATCTCATCACTAACTCATGCCAACTTTTCTAAGCTGTGTAAAAAACAAGTTGTGACGTGCCAGTTTCAAACACGTGCAAAACAGTACACCACACCACACCACTCCCCCCCCCCCCCCCCCCTCCTCATCCCCACCTCATCACCCTCACGCTGGCTGATGTGGGGATGTGTTCAAGCAAGGGGGGGGGCAAGGAAACTGGCAACGCGTTGAAAGTGGAGGGACTGGACTGGGGATGGACTTGCCTCACTGCACTGCCTATCAGTGATGAAAAAGGTGAGGCGTTTGCGCGATATAGAAGACATCGGTCAACACAAGCTGAAGCAGAACTGTCGTATTTTCTTATTTATCTCAGCACGTCTTCTCTGAACCCGAAATTGTCCTATATTTTTCACTTTTTATATATCGAAATTACTTTACATCAGCTTCAGATATCGGGATTTCCTGTATCTGTTCTGACTCGTGGAGATTTTTTTTTATTTTTTTTTTTATTTATTTATTTATTTTTTTTAACATGTGAGCCATTGCGCCGGTAGACTATCCATCAGGGCCTGATGGTCGGCTCCGAGCCCATCATGGTCCAGGCAACTGTTTATAGTAGCACCATTATAATTGGCTCATGCTGCCCCACGGAGCTCACTTTTTTCCTCCTTTACTCCCTTGTTATCTCAAAATACGTACCTTGGAAAAAGGGGGAAAACAGGAAGAGAGAACAGGTCATTTTAAAGCCACAGATGAAGCCTTATGATCGGCTGAGCTCTGAAAACATGCTTGTGATTCGCTGGAATTCCGATGACGTCATCACCGGCGCTCACCCGGTCAGCCGCCTCGCTGCCTTGGGGCAGTGTCACTCAGGCCGTTTTCCTCTAACCGTAGTGGCTACTGGCAACGCCCGTGCGCCTATCCGGGAGCGAGTTGTTGGTTGTCCATTACCTGGTGTTACACTGGGAGTGCTTTGTTTACATTGTGGATGTGGATACAGGCAACCAACCTTGGCCGTGTGTGATGCACACCAGGAAAAGTTGGAGTTGCCAGTTGCCCTAGCTGGCACCAACGCGGTGGGAAGAAAAAGCACTGTGTGACACCAGCTTACAGATAACCGTGAACTCGCTCCCGGTTGGGCATACGAGCATTGCCCATAGCCCCAACGGTTGGACGAAAACGGCACTTGTGACACCGCCTTAAGGCAGTGAAGCCACTTATAGGGTGGGCGTCGGAGATGACGTCATCGGACTCCCAGCGAATCACAAGTGTGCTTTCAGAGCTGTCAGCCAATCGTAAGGCAGCTGCCTTCAACTGTGGCTTCAAAATGACCCATTCTCTCTCTCTCTCTCTCTCTCTCTCTCTTGCCATAGCCACAATGTTTGGAGGAAAACGTCCAGTGTGATACTACCTTTAAAGGTAGCCTGTATGACGCCGATGGTAAGTAGATGTGACCCGTACTTGTCAAAGCAGCACGAAACTCGGGGTGATAATGCGCGAAAGTCGGGATGGTAAGAATTTAGGACTAACCACAAAACTCGTGGATTGCGAAACTTGGATAGCACAAAACTCAAGAGGGTACTGTATATCGCAGTGGTATAAGAAAATACACCTTTGGGGGCATTGTGGACATTTCTCGTGTGTCGCAGGTGTGTGTTTTGATTGGTGGTGACCTATTGGTGTCTTCCACTCTCATTGGGGTCATTTTAGGGCCTCCCTGCACTATGATTAATTGAAAAAGAGGCCTCTAAGCATGAAAGTTGGTATGAAGGCAGTCTAAGTGGTGATCTGCTGATACCTAGGCAAGACCCTCAGCAGGTCACTTGTACAGTATGTAGATCAAGATCAAGATCAAGGCTTGCCTCCCCACCAACAGTCATCAGCTTGCAGTCATCTAAACAAGTGTTATTGATATCCGGTTTATGGCTAACAGGACACAATGACCTCCTCCCTTCCCTTAAAACCACCACCAGAACAAAACACAAGTTGAGGCAGCTGCAGAGGAGGTAACGCAGATCCCAGGGTCTGGTTTCTCGAGCACAACAACTGAGGATATTAAAAACATGCATGCGTAGGCCATCACTGCTGAAGACCTGATGGCAGAGAACAAACTTGCTGAGCTAGACCAAAGCCAAGAGAAGGAGAATGTGGATAATGTCAGACAGGAGGGTCTGTCTTTAGCATTGATTTCTGAGCTACTCAGCCATGGGGAACTGATCAACCACACCCTCAGGCAAGATTCAACACTCACCAGTGCTTCAGACAGGTGTGGCATCAGCAGTAACAAAATATTGGAGGGCTATTTGGACACACACCACAGATGCATGAACTCCCTCAAACAAAAGCAGATCACTGAGTTCTTAATTTTACTTGCCCATAACCAAGCACAGCCTGAGCCCGCCCCTGAGCGGCAGTGACTCACAGTCACTCAGGGGCAGACTCAGGCTGTGCTTGGTTATGGGTACAAAAAATTAAGAGCACAGGGTCAGGGACACTAACACTTCCTGAAACCTCTGCTACTTCGGAGTCTGAGCCCGCACCCTTCCAAGAGGCTGACTTTGGCAGGTTCACCAACAATGAAGCTGATAACCTCCTTGCCGAGTTCCTGGGGTGGACAGGAATAAAATTCACCCAAGCCTCAGAGCCCCAACCCCCCTACCAAAGCATGCAGTGCTGCACAGTATGATTCCTTTAGCATAATTCAAACTAAAAAAATATCAGTACCATAATTTCATCCAAACCTATAAATTGCCTTCGTGTCATTCTAGTATGATTAAATATAGTACTGTAATTCCAGACTTAACATCATACCTCATGGTATACCTTGGGGGGGCAGAGCCGAGGCCACACCAGTGACCAAGCCTCTAGAGTCAAGGTTCAGGTCAAGACAGGATGGGTTAACTACTTTTACTACCCTGCTGGCCTCCCCCCATTTCTGGGTCATGGAGCTGAGACAGACACACTCACTCTCAGACAGCTGTGGTTTGGTACACAAAAATACAGGAAAATCATTTTTAACTTTGGACGATACTGTGCTATGAACAGAAATTGTACTTGCACCGTCTATACCATACACTAATATAATTTTGTACCATGCTCTTCCCACTACCCACTTCAAAGTCAACAGCAAGGTGAGAAATAACATGTGAATTCTATTGTACAGTAATATACTGATTTATTATTCAACTGTTTAGCTGTTTGTGTGTTACTATTGCCTCCAAAAGTGAAAGAAAAGCAGGAGGAATGTGGAAGATATGGTAAGTTGTAGAGGTCTGGGTACCAATTAGAGTAAATTTCATTGATTCTATCATTTGTCCATCATGATTTGCTACACCGTGAGGGCTTTGCAGTCCCATTTAGGTGTGATATATGAGGGGTGGGTGTATCATACATACCTGAGAAGCAGATGCAGTACCCTTTTCCTGTGCCTCCATCTTGAATGTTTTTTAAGTATTATAGTTCGTCTAGAGGTGTTTTTCCATGTCATAAATTTACTTGAATGAATATAAAGTCCATATTTCTTCATTCCATCTGCATACTAGGACTGCCATGCTCTCTCTTGGTTGTGTTGTGATGAACATATTTTCAGTCTGAAAAAAAATTGCAAACTAATTAATGCACAGCTGAAAATTATCCATTGACAAATAAACAGCAGGAAAGACTGTATGAGACTGGATCTTGCAACTTGTAGACCTCTCAAGCTGAGGACATCTGAACTCATGTGAACTCAACATAGGCGAGCAGAGGCCGGAGCAGCTGTCTGGTGGGAGATGATTGTTACAAGGGTGAAGGTGGTGTCGAGTGAGTCTTGATGGTTGGGGAATGTGTTAATACATATTTGCATCACCAGGTGATGTAGCCATGTTTACAAGCTATTGAGATGCTTTTAAAATCAGCTGGACACTGCCAGCCATCTGCCATGGGAAGGACCCCCCCCATCCCCCATAAAAAAAGTTTAAAGTAGATGTGAATCAAATGAGTGTAATTTTCCTTACTTTTAAGTTAAGCACTGCTCATAGAAAAATGAAAAGAAAACATGGCAGACACCACTAAAATCTTTTTGTTTTAGAGGGTATCAGTGCTGCAGAATTTAAAGGACAGGAGCCTGATGTGTTTATGCTTGGCCATTTAAATAGTACTTCCTATGATGCTTCACATTCACTTGTTAGATTACAATTTTGTTCCCCAATTTTCTGGAGGATTTCAAAGATCACTTTCTTGAGGCAGTCTGGCAACCCTCCCATTGTGGGCAATAGAACACGCCCAGGGCCAAGCAAGAGGGGAGGTGGTGGCCAACTGGTCAGCATGCGAGCGTGGTGAGCCTGTCAACCTATGTTCTGGTCCTATTGATGCACACTGACAATTTTCAACCAGTGCTGATTGGCTAAATATTACCCACATGCCCAGGTCTTCAAGCAACCCTAACTTCAGTGACATCGTTCAAATGGAGCACCGGGGGCCCAAGCAAGTCATACATCACTATAAATAAGATGCATCTGCACCACTAGTGGGCTGGGGTTGCCCATGAGACCCCTCAAGAAAGCCTACTGGTGCTATAGGCAGCACCAAGAAAAGAACAAAAAACATGTCACCAAAAGACTTGGAGAGGGGAAGGGATAAAGAAGACAAGTACGTAGTATTAAAGGAAAGAAAGGACCATGAATTGGAGGACGACACAGGCCAACAGATGTGGTTATTGATCACTTGGTGTGTATCAGGAAATTCATGTATTGTCACCTGTCTTTCAGTACCTCTAAGGGCTCCTTCACACAACATATGTTTTCAATGATTCAAATGTAACCCTTTAGACGTGGCCGTGCCACCACGTCTGGCAGCGCGACCAAATTTGTGGTGGTGATGTAAGTTGTTTTTATGCGCGGCTTGTGTTGGTGGCGCCACCACATGTTTACATGGAAACTAATAGATGCACGTGTGTACAACGTGAGTGCAAAAGTGGAAGCAGAAAAATCTGATTTTGATATTGAACGTTTCATTGTTGAAATTCAGTCAAGGCCTGCTTTATGGGATTTGCATGACGATGACTACTGCAACAAGGAACTGAGGAGGAAATGCTGGGAGGAGCTAAGGATTTTGTCAGGATTTTGACACAGATCACTGTTCAGAGAACAAAATAATCCCTTCATTGATTGGTGCTGCAAAAGAGGGTGAACCCAATATCTTCTCTGTCGTTGCCTAGGCCTATGCCACTTGCATAATAAAGTGTACAGTATACCAGCAGTTGTTGCTTCTTCTACCTCCATGACGAGATTGAGCTCTGTTGGGGGCGTTACTGGTGGTCACGAAAAATGATCACACCACAAAAAAAATTTAGTGGTGCCACCGTGGTGGAGTCGTTTGAAGGAGCCTTAAGGGGAATCAGGGAGAAGCTCCCTGAACACAAAAGTCTATTAAATTTTAGCTGTGGTGAGTCCTGGGATTTGGCTGCCATAGGACACTAGGGGCTACTGAGTCGCCCACTACCGTGTAGATTCCCATACACATTTCATGGCTAGGGTCAAAGTGGTTTTGATCACATAAATAAAATAAAATACATACATATATGATAACAGAAGAGCAGTTGGTTAAGTATGAAATGAGATATCTGAGTTAATAAAACCATATTCATAACAACGATAATATGATCAATGGATTGAAATGTGCATACCCAGGGAGGTCAAAGGGGACAGAGCCCCTCTGTTAAAAGGCTACATATATATTCACTATGGGCTACTTCAATGCCCGCTACCGCGCAGGTTACCACACACGTTCCATGGTTATTTTCACACTTGTTTTCACCTCTAGTCCTTCCTCGTGGTTTTCCAGGAGGTTTACAGAGAAATGTGACAGAGGAAGTGAGAGGGAGATGGGAGAGAAACACCGGGAGAGTAAGATGTTGGTAAAGAGATTGGTTAGGGAGAGTAAAGAGAGAGTGGACGAGGATTTTGATAGGAAAATTTCAGCAAAATACTGGGAGAACATAAGAATTTTCTGGAAAAAAGTTAAGAGAAATGGGAGGAGAAAAGAATGACATTTGTAGCATGAAGAGGACAGGTGGGGTGCTTGTGAGAGGGAATGTATGAAAGCAGCACTTTAGAACTGCAATGAATGAGAGTGGGAGGGAGAGCAGAAGTGACTTGTGTAGGAATAAAGATCAATGTAGGGCAGCCAGATCCACAGGGGAGGGTGGAGAGAGGTGAGATAGAGGAGGCATTGAAGAAGTTAAGAGTAGGAAAGGCCCCTGGAGCTGATGGCATAACAACAGAAATGCTAAAGTATGGAGGAGGTGTAGTTGTGGAATGGAAATTATGGATATATAACCTAGCATGGGAACAGTGGTGTACCGAAGGGGGGGGGGGGCCATGGGGCCATGCCCCCCCCCTTTTGCAAAAAAAAATAATAATGAATATATAAATGCTACAGGAATATAATAGGAATATGTATATTAGTATTATGATTACGAATGTGTGTGTGTGTGTGTGTGTGTGTGTGTGTGCGTGTGTGGAGTTGAGAGCTCTGTGGCACTGACTGACCGAGTTATTTCCCCTTTGTTTTTGTTTTGAGTTAATGTTAGGATATAAGGTGTGCTCTGAGTGAAAAAAAAGTAAGATGTTAAATGATGGGTTCATAAAATTGTGTGTAGGGTTCGATGTCAAGCTGTCAACTGAAAGCAGCGGAGGGGTGTTTGTAGTGGGAGTGGCGAGACAGGAAGAAGAGGAATGCGAGATTGGTATGGCTCTGGCAGAGAGAGAGAGCACGAAAGTCGTAAGTGTGCCTTCTCTCCTTCTTTTTTTTTTTTTTTTACAACAAAGGAGGCAGCTCAAGGGCACACAAAAAAAGAAAACAATAATAAAAAAAAAGCCCGCTACTCGCTGCTCCTAAAAAAGAAACAAAAGAGGTGGCCGAAAGCAAGATCATACAGGAGGAGAGGTCTCCTGATACCCTCCTCTTGAAAGAGTTCAAGTCGCAGGCAGGAGGAAATACAGATGAAGGAAGATTGTTCCAGAGTTTAACAGCGTGAGGGATGAAAGAGCGAAGATGCTGGTTAACTCTTGCATAAGGGGTTTGGACAGTATAGGGATGAGCATGAGTAGAAAGTCGAGTGCAGCGGGGCCGCGGGAGGGGGGGAGGCATGCAGTTAGCAAGTTCAAAAGAGCAGTCAGCGTGGAAATATCGATAGAAGATAGAAAGAGAGGCAACGTTGCGGCGGAATTTAAGAGGTAGAAGACTATCAGTATGAGGAGGAGAGCTGATGAGACGAAGAGCCTTAGCCTCCACTCTGTCCAGAAGAGCTGTATGAGTGGAGCCCCCCCACACAAGAGATGCATACTCCATACGAGGGCGGACAAGGCCCCTGTATATGGACAGCAACTGTGCAGGGGAGAAGAACTGGCGGAGACGGTACAGAACGCCCAGCCTCGAGGAAGCTGATTTAGTAAGAGATGAAATATGAAGTTTCCAGTTGAGATTTTGAGTTAAGGATAGACCGAGGATGTTTAGTGTTGAGGAAGGTGATAGCTGGGTGTTGTCAAAGAATAGGGGATAGTTGTTTGGAAGATTGTGTCGAGTGGATAGGTGGAGAAACTGTGTTTTTGAGGCGTTGAAGGACACCAGGTTCTTCTTGCCCCAATCGGAAATAATAGTAAGGTCTGAGGCTAAGCGTTCTGCAGCCTCCAGCCTTGAGTCGTTAAGTTCCTGTAGGGTGGGTCTTCTATTAAAAGAAGTTGCGTAATGCAGAGTGGAATCATCGGCGTAGGAATGGATAGGACAGTTCGTTTTGGATAGAAGATCATCAATGAACAACAGAAAAAGAGTGGGAGATAGGACAGAACCCTGTGGGACACTACTGTTAATAGATTTAGGGGAAGAACAGTGACCGTCTACCACGGCAGAAATAGAACGGTCAGAAAGGAAACTGGAGATAAAGGTACAGAGAGAAGGATAGAAACCATAGGAGGGTAGTTTGGAAAGCAAAGATTTGTGCCAGACCCTATCAAAAGCTTTTGATATGTCCAGCGCAATAGCAAAAGTTTCACCGAAACGGCTAAGAGAGGATGACCAAGAGTCAGTTAAGAAGGCTAGGAGATCACCAGTAGAACGCCCCTTGCGGAACCCATACTGGCAATCAGATAGAAGGTCAGAAGTGGAAAGGTGCTTTTGAATCTTCCGGTTAAGGATTGATTCAAAAGCTTTAGATAGACAAGAAAGTAAAGCTATAGGACGGTAGTTTGAGGGATTGGAGCGGTCACCCTTCTTAGGCACAGGCTGTATGAAGGCATACTTCCAGCAAGAAGGAAAGGTAGATGTTGACAGGCAGAGGCGAAAGAGTTTGACCAGGCAGGGTGACAGCACGGAGGCACAGTTTTTAAGGACAATAGGAGGCACTCCATCAGGTCCATAAGCCTTCTGAGGATTGAGGCCAGAGAGGGCATAGAAAACATCATTTTGAAGAATCTTTATAACAGGCATAAAGGAGTCAGAGGGGGTATGAGTAGGAGGAATATGCCCAGAATCGTCCAGAGTGGAGTTTTTAGAAAAAGTTTGAGAGAAGAGTTCAGCCTTAGAGATAGATGAGACGGCAGTGTTGCCGTCAGGACTGAGGAGTGGAGGGAAAGATGAAGAAGTGAAGTTGGAGATGTTTTTGGCTAGATGCCAGAAGTCACGGGAAGAGTTAGAGAAAGCAAGGTTTTGGCATTTTCTATTAATGAAAGAATTTTTGGTTAGTCGGAGAATAATTTGGCACGATTTCGGGCAGAAATGTAAAGTTCATAATTAGCTCAGATTTACTTGATTTTATGTGTAAGGTGCAGTCAAAGTGATTGGAGGACTATATAATTACGGTACCCTCTCGAGTTTCGCGCTATCTGAGTTTCGCGATCCTCGAGTTTAGCGCTTAGTCCTAAATTCTTACCATCACAACTTTCGCGCATTACCACCACGAGTTTCGCGCTCCTTTGACATGTACGGGTCGCATCTACCTACCGTCGGCGTCATGCGTGCTGCCTTAAAAGGCGGTGTCCAACCATTGGGGCTATGGGCAACTGCGGTTGCCCGTATGCCCAACCGGGAGCGAGTTGTTGGTTGTCCGTATGAATGAAAAACGGTTGTGAGTACGAGCGTGGGTACATGGGTACCGAACGGCTGCATGTAAACAAACAGACGACGGCAGTGGCTGAGGAGTGAGGAGCAGTGGAAGATGGCCCACCAAGAGACTTGTAAAATGGACTGGCAGAGCTGCTTTGCTTACTACTTGATTAACAAGATAAAAAAACACCCCGTGCTGAGGAACCACAGTCCAAAAAACTTTTTTCTCGAATCTATGAAAATTGTAGATCAACGGTGATGTTTTCTTCTTCTTCTTCGTTTGACCAATAATGCATGGTAGCGACGGTGAAAAGTAACAGTGAAAAATAGCAAGAGGTCATACAAAACCAAAATCAGGGAAAGAAAAGAACAGAAAAACACCTAAGTTCAGGGTGAAGTGTATAAGTGCGCACTGTGAAGTAAATAAGGGCCGCTTTCACAGTCACTGTTTGTTTTGATCGTTACCAATGGCGGCGATCGACGCTATAGTTTTCCACGTGAAATTGGCCTATGGGGTAGTGGTGGCTGCAGAGAAAGCGACAGGTGTTGAGAGTGTGTGGTAAGGTGCGGGGCGAGGCTAACCCCCCAGCCGCCACGAGGTGCCATTGTAAAGGCAATACCTCCGACACCATCACATCACATCACTACCCATTGGCCAGTTTCACGTGGAAATACTAGAGCGGCGATCGCCGCCATTGGTAACGATCAATACAAACAAAATGACTGTGAAAGCGGCCCTAAGTGCATGTTGTGAAGTATAAATGTGTGGAGAAGGAGGACCTAAGAAGCGATACAAAGCATTACAGGTCAAAAGAAGAAGAAGAAGGTCCACTGGCCAGTGTTGTAAGAAATATCTCCCAGATGAAATTAGTCATTCTGCTGTCCACCACGCATGCGCACTGTGGGAATACACAGCATTAACCCATAAGGGTCGGGCTAAAGGACTATTGTCGCGCGGGCGGTGTTGATAGATTTGGGAAAATAGGTGTCTTTCATCAATGCCCCGTGTGGCAATTTCAAACGAAAACATAATAATTTATACTGTTTTTTCATCGCCAATCCTTCCTCTCCACAATGAAATAAATTTGAAGTGTCTAGGTTGCAGCACGGCAGAGATATGATGTTGGGAAGAGGTGGTATTTTTGGCCAAGCCGAGCACGTCAGATGGCGGGAACTCCCGCCACCCAACGCTCTCCGCCCAAGCGGAAATTCCTGTCACCCGACCCACACGGGTTAAAAGTGTTAATTTGCCTGGTTTTGTTCTTTTTTGTCCGCTTGTGGTCTTTGTGAGCGGGGAGGGAAATATGGAAGCAGTGAGCAAGTTGAAACTCTCTGCGAGCTATTTTGCAATTGCGGCGGCAGTTTACATTCCATAGGCATTGAAAAGTCAATCACGATGTTAGTGATTTGATGATATATAACAGAAAGAGTTAGCAGATTATACCATAACACACAGAAAACTACCAGAAGCTATAGGTTTGTCCAACTGTACCACGGGTGACCGCAAGCAACCACCCTTAAGGCGGCTTTACACCTGGCAATTCCTGGGCGGCAATACAGCCGCGACGATCTAGCGGCTAGACCGGCTGGGTGCTCTCGGGAGCAAGTACGTTCACACGTGGGAGGAGCCGCCGGGAGCATCAAGACGTAAACTGCTATTAATGGAAGGGCATGAATTCATCCCAGACGCCCCAAAAGGCTACTATCATATCCTAAAACCACAATGAGTTTGGTCCATTGGCCTAATATTGTAGAAATACTTTAAGTAAACGAGTTTTATCATAAGTAGCATTGATTGATTGATTGACTGATTGTTTATTGTTGCATTTAACAACGAAGGAGAAGGGAGGAACATGCCATCACAACCCCCAGGCATTATATAGAGTGATTATATAATACACGAAAATAATCGTTCCTTACCTCCTTGGATATCTCGCAAAGAGATAAACATTTCCCGCAATGTTGCTGCCACTCTCTCAAAAGTTGTTTTGCGCAGACTCTGCTTCTTGTAGAGCTTATCTTGTGGGTCCCACAAGTGTTGATGCTGCCTCACTTCCTCTAGCAATGCCACCTCGGCCTCCTGGCTTCAAATCTTGTTATCTGCATCTGTCATTTCTTGTTTTATTGGCACCGACATGTTGTTTACCCAGCCGCCAGTTGGCAATACAAGACGGACACGCTCAGCTGCAGAGAACTTGCCGCGAGAGGGGCTCCCAGACCCAGACCCAGACCAAAAATGCTGCCGGCAGCATGTTGCGGCTGTATTACCGACCAGGAATTGCCAGGTGTAAAGCTGCCTTTACACTAGCAGACAACACCATGTGGATCACAAGCATGTATTCAGAACTGCCAGCCAATTGTAAGGCAGCCGCCTTCAACTGCGGCTTCAGAATGACCTGTTCTCACTTCCCATTTTCTGCCTATTACCAAGGTACATATTTTGATATAACAAGAGAGTAAAGTCGAAAAAAAATTGTGATAACAAGGGAGTCAAGTTGAAAAAAAAAGTATTTTTTTTCCACGGGCCGGAACCAATAAGCGCTTTTTCATGTATTTCAATACCTCGAGTTTAGCGCTATACCTTCGGAATGAAGCAAGCGCGAAACTCGAGAGGGTACTGTATACTGTAGAGGCACCAAGTGAACTTGCCTGGTGACAGTGGTGAGTATGTAATGTGCTTCTGTATTATGACTGGGAGAGTGGCAGGCGACGCGAGATGCATATGGGACCTGTAAGGTCGACCTTTGCCGCTGTATTACCACCTTTAATGACCATTTTGTGCTTGACAGTGGACAGTGTAGAGTGGCTGAGTAACTATTGTATGTTCAGCACTTGAACAATGGAGCTGCTGAGTTGAATAAGAGCAGGTGATCTATTTTGAGAAACATTCATTGACGACGTAGGCTCACATGGCCATAGCTTGTTCATGTTATCTGTATAATATTTTCTGACCACAAATTCCAAATTTCTGAAAATTATGATTGACAGACTTCATTTTCTGTTTATGTAGTACTTTTTTACTATAGCGTGTGTCATTTCTTGAATTCATGCAGGCTTGGGATTTGATGCCTTTCCATTCTTTACATATTTCTTTCCTCCTTGGTCACAAAATGCCAGAAAACGCTTCACATACGTACTCTATCTGGTGTAAGAAAGTCACCACTGACTCGGCTGATGCCCCGGATAGTTCAGTAAATCAGGTAGGTAAATAATGAAATAATGATTAAGAATAATTACTGCAAAACACATTAGGTGAAGAATCAGCAGCCAAGCCTAATCTAAAGCAATAAGTGACCCAGGTTTTCGCATGAGTTTGGAAGTGCTCACCTCAGTTCTAAGCATCACTAAACCCTTGCCAGAATAGCTGCAGGGGTCACAACAAGAACTGATGGGTGCTCTTGGAAGTGTAGCTACACGAAACTGCATATACAGATGCATTTCAGTCCTATCGTGATGGAAATAAGCTCAACAAACTTTTTGCCCAAGCTGAGGAAAGGTACGGAAATATCATACAGAAGCCTTGAACAATCAGTGGTCATCAGAAACATAATTAAGGCTAACCCTTCAACAGCAACTCCATAGGAGTACTATCGAGGAGTTATTTTTCTCCCATTTTTGGATACCGCTATAGCACACCTCAGGGAAAGGTTTGCATCTAAACACATTAGGAGTTTTTTGTTGGGAAATCTTGTTCCCTCTCTTTCAGTTGATACTGATTTTAGTGAACTGAAGAAGGCAGTTGAATTGAAGCGTCATGAATCTCATGAGAGGTCAAAGCAAGCTGTTGAGACATTGGCATGTGCCAAAAAATTGGGCACATATTAAAAAATTTCAACCTTATTGCAATTTTTTCAACCCTACCTGTTAGCACTTCCACCAATGAACAATCCTTTAGTGCCCTTAAATTGCTTAAAACATACCTTAGGAATGCAATGAGTGAAAGTCATTTAAATGGACTGGCCTTACTTTGTCTATTGTGACACAAATTTTGATCATGAAGTCCTTGATGAGTTTGCAATTAAGAACAGACCCATAAATTTGAGGTAAGCCAGTTTCAATGTATTGTTGTTAACAGTAACTAATCTAATTCATCTAGTTAATTTTTATTTTATATTGATAAAATACCTGACCCAGTTTCCATGTATCTTGTAAAAATATGTATTACAGCAGCAGCCTGTATAAACAAAGATTATACATGTTATATGAATAAAAAAAAAAATTCCTTGCCAGTATATTACTTTTTTATCAGAACATGTAGTTCTAAAGTAAGCAGTGTTGTTTCGAGGGTAAATTTTTGCAATCCAAATTACAGAAATGAACAAGATTTTAAAATTAATGTTCGCTCAAGTAACATAAAATTGGTACTTTTAAGATTATTTAAATCTCCCATATCTATGTTGTACTTATATGCTACCAACAAACTTCTAAAATGTACAATGTATGTATAAGTATGTATCAATGCATGTATGTATAAAAAATAATAAATTTACCCTAGCGATCTAACACAAATCCTCAAGCTGTATGGGATCCCTGCGCTTGCAATAATACTGGACGCAGAAAAATTATAATATACATATACATATATACACATATATACATATACACATATATACATTATATATGTTTATATGTTACATATATACATATATGCATTATATACATTATATATGTTACATATACACATATATACACATATATATATTGGCCCCTCCATTTTCAATTTTCTGGGTACGCCACTGCACAGGAGCAGGGTGAGGTGCCAGAGAATTGGAGAAAGGCAATTGTTGTGCCACTGTACAAAAGGAAAGGGAGCAGAGGTGACTGTAATAGTTACAGGGGAATAAGTCTACTCAGTGTGGCAGGAAAAGTTTATGGAAGGATTTTAAATGAGAGGATGAAGAAAATAACAGAAAAAGTGTAGGTGATGAGCAAGGAGATTTTAGGAAAGGGAGGGATTGTGTAAACAAATATTTGCACTTAAAATGTTAGTTGAAAAATACCTAGAGAAGGATAGAAAGCTGTGTGCTGCATTCATGGACCAGGAAAAGGCATATGACAGGGGTGACAGGAAGGGGTTGTGGAATGTTCTAAGGATATATGGTGTGGGAGGGTGTTTGCTGGAGGGAATCTAATCCTTTTATAAGGCTGTGAGTGCCTCTGTACACGTGAAGGGTGAGTTGAGTGAGAATTTTGGTGTTGGTGTGGTGTGAGACAGGGGTGTGTGATGTCACAATGGCTTTTTAATGTGACCATGAATGGTTGTATGAGAGAAATGAAAGCCAGAGTGGGGGAGCTTGGTCCAAGGCTGAAAGTGAGAGGTATGGAGGAGTCACTGGTTGCGGGACTGTTTGCAGATGATAGTGTTGTTGGCAGAGAATGAGGGGATGCTGCAGAGGATAGTGGATGAGTTTGACAGGGTGTGTAAGAGGAGAAAGCTGAGAGTGAATGCTGGAAAGAATAAGGTTATGGTATTTGAGAGGGCAAGAGAACAGGATTTTGCAAAGCTGTACAGAGTTAGAGAAGAGGGTACAATGAAATGTAGGATAAGGTTAGGGGAGGAGAGAATAGAGGAGGTGACTGAGTTTAAATATTTAGGGACTGTTTCATGTAAGCATGGCAGTATGGAAGGTGAGGTGAGGGAAAGAGCAGTGAAGGGCAGACAGGTGGGGGGTGCAGTGGAGAGTTATGAAAGGAAGAAGTGTGAGCATGGAGGTAAAGAGGGGAATAAGGAAAAGTATTATCCTGCCAACTCTGTCATATGCATCAGAGATGTGGACATGGAATGCACCACAGCAATCAAGAATGCATGCAGTGGAAATGAGTTATATAAGAGATGCATGTGGTGTGTCAGGATAGGATGGAGAAAGTAATGAAAGCATGTATGTGCAGTTTGGTATGGGTGTGACAGCGAAAGGAGTGGAGTGTGGAGCGGTGGAGTGGGTGAAGCGTGGTGCATTGAGATGGTTTGGACACTTGATGAGAATAGGGGAGAATGAATTCGTGAAGAGTGTATGAGGGAAGGATTGAGGAAGGGGGTGTCAGGGGAAGACCACCTGTGAAGTGGATCAATAGGGAAGTTCCCGCAAGGGAGCAGGGTGCTGGATATATAGATTGCTATATAGATTGACGATTAGAAGAAAATATATATGGCAACAGTGGAACAGTTGGTTAGTAGATTACGAGATATCGATGAATTAATATTACCAATCTTGACCCATTTGTCATAGTCAGATCATAGTTATTACATATGGAAGTAAAAACATCAAAAATAGGAAGCAGTAAAGAAGGAAATGTTTGCCTTTAAAATTAGGGAAATAAGGAGAGAGCGCACCTCCACCATCATCGACAACGGCACAGTGCAAAGCATATCACATGTATGACGTATCTATCGTAATAAAGCAAACTCAACAAACCTGACAAAACTAAATCTATCCTACAACCTAGCATGGCCTAACCTGGCTATCTCTAACCTAACCTGGCCTGACATGATCCCTCCCACCACTGTCAAAACATGTGCTACACTATGCTCAAAAGCTTTCTACACCAGTATTTTGAAGGTCAAGATTTACTTCCAGCATCCTTCCGTCTCGCTTCCTATTAGCCAAGTGTTCTGCATAAAACAAGTCCCAACCTTTTGGAGTTTCCCCAGTGTTCCGGCAGCTAACAGTTACTGCACTGCATCCAGAGAACAAAACACACGACGTACCGTCATTATCAACCTCATGCCGGACGCCTACATTTATTTCCCTAACAGCCAAGACATTTTCTTGTTATTATTGGAATGACTTTGGAGAGATATTACCAAATTCCAGTTCAACTTCAGGACAGTAAAGTTCGGAGAGATTAATGGAGTACATCAGTAAGGTCCAGCTAAGATGCTTTCTTACCCAACAGGTGCACACCTCCACAGTGACCCTCTCTAGGCGCCCCGCCCCTGCTGGCACTCGCGCCGCCCGCCGTGACCGCCGCGCCGCCGCCAGCAGACGCTCCCCTGCTGGGCACCGCTCAAAACAATCAACTCAACATCTATTGTACTTACCTTCATTTATAGTGTTCACAAATACAACAAAACACTCGCAATAACTACAATAAAAAAACATAGGTAAAGATTTGTATTAGGTCCGTGCCAGTATCTCATGATCTACTTTATGAAACATCAGTATCTCTTCATATATCTTTTCTACAAACCTTCAACAGTCATGGAAACGCTTTGAAAATCCAATTCAAGGACTTTTTTTTTACTCTTGAAAATAGTGGATAATGTTTACGAAAGCGCGTCACCTCCTCTAGCGACGCTGCAGCCGCCGCAGCCGCAAAATAGCTCGCAGAGGGCTTAGGGTCGGGGAGCATATTTAAACTACTCCAACCGAACTTTACGACCTACTAACGGGGGGGCTGCGCCCCCCTCGACCCCCCACTCATGTATATGTGACTTATTTCAGCGAGGATCGAGGTATTTCTCGCAACACCGGCTGCAGAGTCGCCGAGGCCAGCAGAGGAGCCGACGCGCTTTCGTAAACATTATCCCCTATTTCAAGAGTAAAAAAAAAGTCCTTGAATTGGATTTTCAAAGCGTTTCCATGACTGTTGAAGGTTTGTAGAAAAGATATATGAACAGATACTGATGTTTCATAAGGTAGGTAATGAGATACTGGCACGGACCTAAAACGAATCTTAACCAAAACATACAACAGCAATAACAAAACTAATCATGAAGATATTTTTCACCACACCTGCTATTCAATGAGGTATTTATATATATATATATATATATATATATATATATATATATATATATATATATATAGATATAGATATATATATATATATATATTGTTATGCCGAACGTGTTACTTCTGTTCCGTGTCGCTGTCAGGAGACTCCGTGGGAGGGAGATATGTAAACACTTTGCACAGCTTCTGTTTAATATTCTTCCTTAGTAGTACACAATTCACTCTGAGTCTTCACTAACCACTAGCTTACTATGACTGGGACTGGGCCTCTCTCGCCCTCTTCTCCTATATATATCCAGAACAGTACCTACAGTCTAGAATGTTACAGTATATTTTAGATCATACAAGAACATGTAGCAAAAATATATGCGAGTTGGCAACACTTCCCGACTGGCGCCTGGCCGCGCCCCGCGGGGCGCGGACGAGGCTTTGCTCCCCGCCCCCCTGCTCGTTCTTCCCGGAGCCTTCTAGAGGCCCAGAGACGCCGAGGGAAGCTTCCAGCACAACACTATCCCCCCCTCTTAACTGTGATCGTCCCGATCACACACTTAACTATATACAAACATAAAAGAATTAATCAAAAACATAATAATCGTCGTATCGCTGTGGACGCCTGCGTTAATTGTCTCTGCCTTCTGCTCGGTGCCTCCTGCGCGTCTGTCTCCTGGTGCGCCTCGTCGTCGTCCGCTTCTTGGGGTGTCCCTGGAACATCTGCCGAAGCCAGGAGGTTATCTCCCTCGGCTGAAAGGTCCAGAAGGCCTATGTCGTCGTCGACCTCCTCTCGGTCCTGGACGTCCCTTGCGTTTTCGTCGGCTGCTGGGTGTCTGTAGTTGTTCCAGGTGTAATTTCCCGGACCGTGGTACCTCCATAGCCGGTTGACGTGGACAACTTTCGGCTTGGTCCTTTCCGTTCTCCGGATTCGGTAAGTCATGTCGGAGAGGCGTTCTAGCACAGTATAAGGGCCTTCCCAGGGGCTCTGTAACTTCGGAGACTGTCCTTTCTTCCTCTGCGGGTTGCAAAGCCAGACTTGGTCTCCTTCCTTGAAGTCAACGTGGCTTGCCCTCATATTGTAACCGCGCTTCATGGCCTCCCCGGAGAACTTCAAGGCACCACGGACTTGATGGTGCACCTCTTCCAGCCGTTCCTCTACAGTTGACGGGCAAAACTGGAGGCGTCCCTTGGAAGGCTTTCCCCAGGAGGCCTTCCTGTCAGTAGGTCCACCGGCAATCGCAGCTCACGTCCAAACATCAGCTTTGCCGGTGAATACCCCGTAGTCTCGTGAGCGGCAGACCTGTAGGCCATGAGAAGCGCAGGCAGCTTCTGATCCCATGAAGACTGATCATTGTTGCACTGCTTGGCCAACTCCTGGCCCAACGTCCAATTAAACCTCTCCACCATTCCATATCTGACTGTGGGTGCAGAGGGGTGGTCCGGGTCTTCTTTATACCCAGGAGCTTGCAGCACTCAGCAAGGACTGTTGACTCAAAATTCCTTCCCTGGTCGGAATGGAGCTCGTTAGGCACACCGAAGCGACAGAAGAACTCCTCCACCAAAACCTTGGCGATGGTAATGGCTTCCTGGTCAGGGATGGCGTAGGCTTCCGGCCACTTGGTGAAGTAATCCATTGTGACGCAGATGTACCTATTTCCGTTCGTCGTCAGAGGCAAGGGTCCTGCTATATCCACTGCCACCCGTTCCATGGGGGCTCCAACCTGGTATAGTTGCAATGAGGCAAGGTGACGCTTCTTGGGGCCCTTCTTTGCACAGCACACCTCACACGCGTGACACCATTCTTCCACGTCCTTCCTCATGCCAACCCAATAGAACCTTTGGCGCAGGCGACTCAGTGTCTTCTTTACCCCAAGGTGTCCGCTGGTGATGCTGTCGTGCATTTCTTTCAAGATGCCTTCCCGGGACTTCACAGGTAGCGTGCCGTGGACCAGTAGTGGTCAAGACCATCATGAGAGACCCACCGTCGCTGTAACACCCCGTCGTCCATCCGAAGAGTGTCCCACTGAGTCCAGTAATTCTTGGTGGTAGGGCTTTCTCTCGAGATTACTTCCCACCCAGGTCGCGTTGACGACTGACTCAGCCACTCCATAATTGGTCTCAGATCTCGGTCCTCCCGCTGCAGTTTTCCCAAGTCTTCCCATGGCACCTCCGCTGTCTGTTCCACTGTAGTGCGGCGGCACATATTCTGGACGCTTTCCCTCTGGAGGCAATGTTGACACTCAGGTAGGCAGGAGCGCCGGCTCAAGCTGTCCACGTTACCGTGTGTTAGCCCAGATCGGTGCACAATATTGTAGTGATGCTGCTCTAGTTTAACTATCCAGCGAGCAAGCTGGCCCTCAGGGTTTTTCAGTGACTTCAACCACCGCAATGCAGCGTGATCCGTGCGGATGGTGAAAGTTGCACCGTACAGGTAAGCATGGAAAAAGTCAAGGCTTTTGACTACTGCCAGGATTTCTTTCCGGGTCACGCAATAGTTTTTCTCGGCTGGGGTGAGCTTCTTGCTGAAGTAGGCCACAACCCGTTCCATGTCGGCACATGCCTGGGACAGCACTCCACCAATCGCCTCGTCACTGGCATCACAATCCAGTATAAAAGGCTTAGAGGGGTCTGGGTAGGTGAGTACGGGCGAGCTGATGAGGGCCTCCTTGAGCTTCTCAAAGGCAACCTGAGTTTCCGCTGTCCACTCAAACTTGTGCCCCTTCTTCGTCAGGAGGTGCAGTGGTGCAGCAATCGTAGCGGAGCCTTTCACAAACCTGCGGTAATATGAGGACAACCCGAGGAAGCTCCGCAGCTCCTTCACGTTGGTGGGTGTCGGCCAGTCCCTTACCGCAGCCACATTCTCAGGATCAGTGCGTACTCCAGCCTCGCTCACGATGTGTCCCAAGTATTGGACCTCCTTTTGGAACAGACAGCATTTCTTCGGTCTGAGCTTAAGGTGTGCAGCTCTAAACCGGGCGAAAACCTCTGATAGCCTTTTCATCTCCTGCTCGAAGGTCTGGCCAAAGACAATCACGTCGTTGAGGTAGGTGAGTGCCGTCTTCCAGTGAAGTCCCTCCAGCACCTTCTCCATGAGCCGCTCGAACGTGGCCGGCGCGTTGCACAGGCCAAAGGGCATGACCTTAAACTGCCACAGGCCTTGACCGTAGGAGAAGGCTGTTTTCTCTTTGTTCTGTTCCGCCATTTTGACTTGGTGATACCCAGACTTCATATCCAGTGTTGAAAACCACTTGGAGCCCACCAAAGCGTCGAGTGTGTCGTCGATCCGTGGGAGTGGGTATGAATCCTTGATGGTGAGATCGTTGAGGGCTCGGTAGTCCACGCAGCACCTGAGGGAACCGTCCTTTTTCCTGACGAGCACTACAGCAGACGCCCACGGGCTGCTCGACCGCTCGATTAACCCCTGTTGCCGGAGATCATCCATCACCTCATCCATCTCCTTGCGACGGGCTGGTGCCATCCTTCGAGGAGCTTGCTTCACTGGGCGGTGGCTACCTGTGTCGATGTGGTGCTCTACCAGGTCCGTACATTCCTCACGAGAAGCTCCATGAGCTGTTCCACTTGGGGCTCCTCTAGACACTTGGAGCTCCTGTCAAACAGTTCGCGCAGGTAGTCGGGCAGCTCCTCCTGGGGCTTCGTCAGGGTTCTCCTGCAGACACAGGTTCTTGGTTTCTGGGGCCGTATGCACAAATATTCTAAGAATAATACTAAGCCCTGCACTTAACAACTTTTAGCTAAGCATAGGCCCTTAAGTATTACTTAGAATTCCCCTTAGCGGACTCTAAGCTAAGTATTTTTTGAGCAAAATACCGGTATGAAGTGCATCGCCTAGCAAAACGACCACTTGCAAAAGCATTGTATATAGCTACCACAGTGCATATTATGCAGAGATGAAATAGCTATAATGCATTCAACACGTTATCTATCTGTACACAAAAGCTTGTTTGGAAACAATAGACACAACAGTGGAGTAAATGGTCGACATAAACGAGCCTTCTTCTTCTTCCTCTTGTGGTCTTTATTGCCTATGATCGTTATATAGGTGCATCTTTTCATGTTTCCGGTGTACCTCCACTATTCTTTTATGTGTTTTGGTAAAATATGCATATTACTGCCTCGACGTCGTCTCCTCAGCCGCCGGTGACAACAAAGGCGTAGCGCGAAGCGTATCACACGGAATTACCAAATAATAAAAGTAAACAAGTCAAAACAAACTAAATCTAACCAGACCTGACCAAACCTAACTATACCTAGCCTATAGCCAACCTAACCTGACCCATCTACTGCCAAAATGCAATGTGCTAAGATGCGTTAATTTACACTCTTCAATAGTTTGAAGTTTCTTCAATATTCAAGCTGTTTGTTACTGTACTGTATTCAGAGACCAACATACAACACATAATGCATTAGCCTCGCGTGAGATGGCTACCATAATTTCAGACTCGTGTGTTCAGTGACTTTCTTGTTTATTTATTTTGATATATATCAACTTTCAGTCAGGTTACTCTGGTATATCTTTACCTCAGTGGGTCAAGGCACACAATCATTAGTACTATTATAAAATGTTCTAATGTTTCCCGAGCTTCTACACCTATCTGATGTACTATAGATAGGTGTAGGTACTTCTCCATTCACAGAGGCCACTTTTCTCAACTATCTTTGACAGGTCTCCCATTCACATTGTTTCACTCTGCTCCAGTGTCATCATATGCTTTCCCTCTCTGTATATTTCCTTTCTCCAAAGGGGATTGTCTTGAATTTCCAGTGTTATATTAATTTGGCCCACCGGTGCTCACTCATTTCCTCTCTTTGAAACTCAGCTTCCCCTTTGTTAACCTTTCTCAGAAGCTTCACCCTATTTCCCCTGAGCATGTGAACACTATCATGCCAACTGGTCTTGAATGACTTCTAATCTCCCGACATCTCAAGTGTTAGTTTTGCTGACCCATACAAGATAGCTGTGGGGTTACTACTTTCCCCATCCAAAAGCAACTTCCATATTCATACTGGCTAATTTCCCTTCTCTACCACTGATGTTAACACCCGTCATTTTCCTTACCTTGGCTTCATTCAGTTTTCTTTGTGCTTTCTCCTATGGCCTCCTTGCTTATCTCAAATGCTAAATAACCATGTGTTTCTATTACCTCTAAGATATTGTTTCCCAGCACCCGCTGTCCTACTGCTGGTGTGAATTTCCATTATTATGTTTAAAGATAAGTTTCCATTCCATACCAAAGTCATTTAGGATCAGGCAAAATCCTTCCACTGCATAACCTAGGCAAAGTAATACAACTTCTGATGTGTGGGGCTTTATTACTTTTGCCTATATCCACATATACACATGGAGGAGGGGGAATGATTATGAGCAGAAAGGATTGATTGATAATGTGGCAGTAGATGGAAGACTGAGAAAGGATATCTGTGACACGAAGGTAGTAAGCGGGATGTTCGATGGCTCTGACCATCTTGCAAAAGTGGGTGTTTGAAAAGAAAGGTGAAGTAAAAAAGGAAATACTGAAGATAGAAAAGTTACAGGAAAAAAGAAATAAAAGATGAGTATAACGTGAAATGGTAGATGCCTTAAGTGAAAAATGGGAAAGTGTGAAAGATAGTACAGATACTGAAAAAGTTTTTAGAACATTTAAAGAAGTAGTGTTAACTACAACAAAAAAGTGGTAGGAATGAAAGTGGTGAGAGATGGAAAAAGAAAAGGAAATTCATGGTGGACAGAAGAGATAAGGAGGATAGTAAGAGAGAAAAGGGAACTTTTTAAAGAAAACTTAAGAAAGAAATGTGGTTGAGCAAGTAAAAAGGGAAAGGAAAAAGAAATATAGAGAATGCAAAATGAAATTAAAACAAGCAATAAAAGAAAGTAAGAAGAGAGTTGGTGAAGACTTTGGAAAAGACTAAGTGAAAAATATAAAGGGAACAGGAAATCATATTGGAAAGAAGTAAAAAACGAAAGAAAAGCATCACCCCAATAATATCTCCCCAAGGAAAATTAATGAAGTTATGGGTGAGAATGGAAAGATGTTCAAAGACGGGGAAGCTGTGAAAGAGACATGGAGAGAATATTTCAAAAACTTAATGAATTTTGATGATGGACGTCCAGCAGCTGTTACAGCAACAGTTTTGAGCGGAGGTAGAGGAGGAGTATATAAAGAAAGAAGTATAACATATGAAGAAGTAAATCAGGCATTAAAAAGATTAAAAAATGGAAAAGCAGCAGGAACTGATGGAATCAATCAGATATTTTCCTTCAGGATGGTAGGAGAAAAAATAATAGCAAAAGGAAAGAAACTATACACTGCCTTCATGGACTTTGAAAAAGCTTGACAGATTCGATTGGATTGCATTGTGGGATGTTTTAAAGGTTTATGGTGTGGGAGGAAAACTGCTTAGTGCAATAAAGTCTTTCTATGAGGATGCATCTGCATGTGTCAAAATTGGTGGAGAAACAAGTGAACATTTTGAGATAAAGGTGGGATTAAGGCAGGGGCGTGTCATGTCACCATGATTGTTCAATATTTATATGGATGGTGTCATGAGAGAAATAAAGGGCAAAGTTGGAGTAAAAATGTATGCTGAGGGAAGGAAGTGGGTGCTGAATTCAATCCTGTTTACTGATGACACAGTGCTCATTGCAGAAAATGAAAGTGACTTACAAAACTTGGTCAGTGATTTTCATAGCGTCTGTAAAAGGAGAAAGCTGAAAGTAAATGTCAACAAAAGTAAAGTGATGGTTTGTGAGGGGAGTAGAAGTGAAGTTGTAGATTTTGTATGCCCATATAGAGTGGGAACTGAATGTGAAAAAGAATGCAAAATAATTCTGAATGGTGAAGAAATGGAGGAGGTCAATGAGTTTAAGTACCTTGGATCAGTTATCAGTTGAAAATACAATAATAGTACCAACCCTCACATATGCAAGTGAAACATGGGCCTGGAATGAAAGTCAGAGGTCTAGAGTGCAGGCAGTGGAAATGAGTTATTTGAGGAGTGCTTGTGGTGTGAGTAGAATGGATGGAATAAGTAATGAAAGTGTGTATGAGCGTTTTGGAATGTGTCACAGGGGTGAAGGGAATAAGTGACTTTAAAGTGGTTTGGCCACATGGAGCGAATGGAGGAGAGTAAGATGACCAGAAGGGTGTATGTGAGATTGAGGAAGGGAATGTTAGAGGACGACCTCCAGTGAAATGGAGAGATAGGGTGCAGGAGTACGTTAGGGAGAAGGATGAGAGATCCTTGAGAAACTTTGAGCAGGCAAGGAGGGAGTGTCCGGATAGAGAAAGATGGAAACTTCTGCCGTGGCCATCCCCTGGTGGGAGCTCCTAAGAGCAGGCGTCGATGAGATGATGATGATGAATGAATTGAGAGGAATCACAGCAGAAATGTTGAAGTGTGGAGATGAAGTTACTATATGAATGGTCAAGATATGTGAAGTGGCCTGGGAAGGGGGGGGGGAGGTCCCAGCAGACTTGACAAAAGCCATCATGGTCCCAGTTTACAAGGGGAAGGGCAGGAGAGGGGAGGTGGGAGTTGTAGGGGTATAAGTCTGCTGAGTGTAGGCTACCCGGAAAGGTATATGGAAAAGTCCTAATTGAGATTGTGCAAAGACTTACAGAAGAGAAAATCAGTGAAGAACAAGACTTCAGGAAGGGAAGAGGATGTGTGGATCAGATATTTTCCTTCAGGATGGTGTTTTATTAGAAAAAATATTAGCAAAAGGAAAAAATACTATGCTGCCTTCATGGATCTAGTTATTCTAAAGAAAGTTTATGACAGAGTCGATTGGCTGGCATTGTGGGACGTCTTAAAGATATATGGTGTGGGAGGAAAACTGCTTTATGCAATAAAGTCTTTCTATGAGGATGCATCTGCATGTGTCAAAATTACTGGAGAAACAAGTGAACATTTTGAGATGAAAGTGGGCTAAGGCAGGGGTGTGTCATGTCATCGTGGTTGTTCAATATTTATATGGATGGTGTTATGAGAAATGAAGGGCAAAGTCGGGGAAATTGAAGTAAAAATGTATGCTGAGGGAGGGAAGGAAGTAAGTGATGAATTCAATCTTATTTGCTGATGACACGGTGCTCATTGCAGAAAATGAAAGTGACTTACAAAATTTGGTCAATGTTTTTGATAGTGTATGTAAAAGGAGAAAGTTGAAAGTAAATGTCAACAGAAGTAAAGTGATGGTTTGTGAGCGGAGTAGAAGGGAGGTTGTAGAGTTTGTATGCCCATATGGAGTGGGCATTGAATGTGAAAAAGAATGCCAAATAATTTTGAATGGTGAAGAAATGGAGGAGGTTAACGAGTTTAAGTACCTAGGATCAGTTATGTGTAAGCATGGTGGTACAGAAGGAGAGAAAAGAGAAAGGGCATTGCAATGATTGATTGATTGGAGGAGAAGTTGCGGATCCATCTCTGGCATGCCATCTCCTTGTTGGGGGCTGAATTTCTCCATGGCATGGACTGGACCTCTGCCGGACAGCTGGAGAAAGCTGCCATGGCACAAACCCGACTGATGGAGACAACTGATTTCTTCTTCCACATCATGTTTGGCCCTGAAATATGAGTACAAGTTCAAATAAACAACATATATATATATATATATATATATATATATATATATATATATATATATATATATATATATATATATATATATATATATATATATATATTAAGTGGTGTGTTTTTCATTGATTAGTGTTCTATACTAAAAGAGTTTAACCCGGTCGCTGCAGGGATCTTGTTTCTTATAGGTTCCTCCGGCGAGAAAATGAGAAAAATCATCACTCCATAAACCGTTTCATAATATATATCAACACATTTGTGATCAGTTTATGCATCATCTATTTTTTGGGGTTTATATCATGACAAAAATGTGGCCCATCGCTGGTACACGGTAAAGCCACAAATTTGGCCTGTTGCTGCTACCAGGTTAAGTTGGACTATGAATGGACAGATGTTGTTTTAAGAGCATCTGAAATAAACTTATGGGACTGATATATGATAATTAAATCTGTGATATTTATTAAGATGTGTCCAGTGATTTAATTGGCAAAGAACTGCAAAACACAAGCTAAGAAAATAAAAGTACTGAACTGATTGATGTATCGACACAGGAAATGGCCGTCGGAGAAATAAGAATGGATTAGTAATTAATATACCCGAAGCAAGAACTAAAAGACATTGCATCGACATAAGTAGCTATGTGATAGAATAACAGGCATTATCTACATGAGTTATTTACTGCACAGTGCACACTATATGGGCTGGCAACATTGTCTTATTTTCTAGCAATTGAAGTTGCTTATATTGTGCATTATATTCTTGCATGGGAATGATTGCTTGATGCTGGATGATAAAAACTAAATGATTAAACAATAATGTTATGTGCCGAATACCAGCTTGAGGTCACTCTAGGTCTAGGAGGACTTGCTCGTTGTTGTCAATGTCATCACAATCACTGCAAATAGATACATTACAATTAGAAATGCTTTGGTACCTGCCCTATATGTATACCTATCTATACTTGTCCAGAAGTCAAAACTCTTGACTCATGGACCAATTTGCAATTTTTTTTGTTCAAAAAGATTTTAGCATTGTTGATTGACTTTAATAGCTATTTGGGAGTAAGACTAAGAATAATCATAAAATTCACTTTTAGATCTTCATAAGAAAGGAAGCTGCAAATAACAAAAGCCATAATATACTGTGAACTAATTAATTTCAAATGTGAAAAAAAAAGACATGACCAAAACAAATAAAACAATACTACAATGCTAGCTAGCATGGGTATTAGTATCATTTTGCAACACCCAGGGATTCCTGGGAGGTATTTTACAGAAAGGATAGCTACCGTTCGTTAAGTAGGATCAATGAGGTTAGGTGACGTTTATAATTTATTGTTAAGTTAAAATAAGGCAACATTCTGAATGATAGTTAGTTTGGTAAAAAATTTACGTCCAAAATAAAAATGTTTGTTTAAAAAATAGTCAGTAACACAAATCGGAAATTTATCTGAGTTAGGAGAGGTGAACTTATATTAAGTTGGGCTCGTCGGACCAAGGTTTCTAAACAAGTTGATTTAGGATTAAAGGAAAAAAGTCATAAGTGATGCAAGCTTGAGTACTAGAGCAAGTTCGGTTTAAGAGCTACCGGTACGTCAAATTGATTTGGTTTGGTTACTAAAAATAAGCAAAGGAAGGTAATTTTGTTAGGACACTTCTGACATTTAAGTTAGGTTAAAAATATCAACTTTTCTAAATAATTGCTGATTTGGTTAAAACTGGCTATCTTAAATAACAGATTAAGTTGAAATAACTATATGTCAATGATAAATTTACCCAGGTTAGGTTTGGTTTATCGTTGCTGGGAGGTTAGTCAAGTAAAAATTAAATAACAGACACTAGTGACCCAAATAGGTATTGTTTAGGGTTTGGTAAGTTTGGTGGGAAACGTTTGTTGAAGTCAGTCACAAGATTAACAGGTGTGTTAGGTTTAAAGAGTTGAATATTGTAAAGGATAAGTCTGGCGAGGTAAAATATTGGCTCACCTGTGTTCGTTCCTTGGGCAGGAGTCTGTGGCTGCCGGTGTTGATCACAGGTAAGATACACGTGCGCCAGTGATGACTGGACCTTCACAGACTACCTAAGGTGAGTGATAACAGACACTGGATGCCCTCCAGGCGATGGCTGGGGGCTGTATAACGCCAGCCACACACTGCGGCCCGCGGGGCTTCCAGCAAGGTTACTCCCAGGGCTCCTTGTGTAACAGCCTGTGGATGGTGGCAGGCGGTCACCAGCCATCGCTTGGAGGGTCTCCAGTGTCTGTTATCACTCAATCTCTGTCAGTCTGTGAAGGTTGCACCTGCATTTTACCTGTCAGCGAACACCACTTCAGTCGTGATGGCCATGTAGGTGTTTCCAAGGTCCGCCTCGCCGAACCACTCATCTCAGCACGGTCAGCACAGTCCACAGATATTTCAGGATGAGTTTCAAATCATTACACGCCTCCAATTCGTCTAGACGAGGCAGATACATTAGGAGGTGATGCCTTTCATCCCGCTGTAATCCACCATGTTGCAATACTTATGCATTTTTAACGGTGCTAAGGGAGCCCCTTCCCCGCCTTAAATTTTCCGCCCGCTAAGTGCTCCAGCTTCAGCGCTAAGCGGCCCAGCGCCATTTTAAGTAGAAAACTTAACGATTCTTTGCCGTTAAGTGCACTTAGCGATGCTAAGAACTTTTGTGTATACCGCCCCTGGGCCCGTATCCTCGACAACTATTAATACTAAACGGGTCTTTCCGGTTATACGAACTATCGACTTTTTTTTTTTTTTCATTTTTCCAGTGTATTTTTTTACGTTAGAATCCGAAAATAACATTGGTTTTTTGGAGAAATGGATAGATAAAAAGTTATTCAACTTTAAAGTTATTTATTTCCTATGCATTACTGAAGAAATGCAAACTTTCCTTTCTTTTATCAAATGTAAGACATACCTGGAAAGGATAGGATAGGTTAGGTTAGGTTAGTTTAGGTTAGGTTAGGTTAGGTTAGGTTAGGTTAGGTTAGTTTAGGTTAGGTTAGGTTAGGTTAGGTTAGGTTAGGTTAGCTTCGGTTAGGTTAGGTGATTTTTGACCTGAAAGAGAGGAAAAATGAAAGTTAGCATTTCTTCAGTATTACATAGGGAATAAATAACTTTAAAGTTGAATAACTTTTTACCTATTGGTTTCTCCAAAAAAAATTTGTCATTTTAGGATTCTACGGAAAAAAATACATTGAAAAAATGTAAAAATACCCAAAAAATCGATAGTTCGTATAACCGGAAAGATCCTACTAAACTTGGTATTAACTTTCGACTTTGGTATTAACTTCACTCTCAAAGTGTATCCTCAACAACTATTAGCCTAATACCTACTCTTAACTTTGGTATTAACTTGAGAGTGCTGGCGAGGACTTCTAAACACTTAATAGTAAAGTTAATAGTGAAACCCAGACCCAGACCCATATCAACATGGCCCCCGGACTTCCTCGTCCAGCCCGCCTCCGCAATTTAGAGTTTGATAGGGCGCTTTGGAACTGTATAACCTTACCTTACGGAACCTTACGGAAATACTGGACGCAGGCCTACTAGGCCTCTATATCCAGATCCTCTGTGTCGTCACTGTTTAAACTTATACTACGGTGGTGGGCACTGGTGGTTATTAATTTCTCCTCCCAATTGTACTTGATTGGTTGATCCGCCCAAAACTTGTCCAATCGCTTTTCAAAGGATGCTATGCTCACTGCCTCTATGACATCATTAGGAAGACTATTCCAGGCGTCCACAACTCTGCAGCTGAAAAACATTTGCCTCTTCTGAGTCCTAGATCTAGTCTTACTAAGTTTCAAGTTGTTTCCTCGTGTTGGTCCTGTGTGCCTCTCCAAATGTATGGTTACCTCCTCATCATATTTTCCATTGAGGATTTTATATACCTCAATCATATCCCCCCTTGCTCGTCTGTATGCCATTGTTGGCATATCTAGCTGTTTCAGACGATCTTCATATGAAAGATTTTTCATCCCTGGTACCAACTTAGAGGCTCTCCTCAAAACATTTTCAACTGTGCAGATGTCCTTCTTCTTGTAGGGAGACCAAACAGATTGTGCATATTCCAGATGAGGTCTTACCATGGACTTGAAGAGACATCTAAAAGTAGTAACATCCAGAGCAGCAAATGTACGTCGTATTAGCCCCATTACCTGATTGGCTCTGTTGACTTTTTCGGACATGTGACCTTCAAATGACAAAAGTTCGTCAGTAGTAATTCCCAGGTCTTTCTCTCTCGCAACCTTCTTAACCTCTTGTCTACCTGGCCCTTCCCCTCCGAGATAGTATGATGTGTCCCTTGTAGCTCGATGCCTGCTGTGTATTTTGAGGTGTATGCACTTCTCCGGATGAAAAGGCAGCAGATTATCTTCCGACCACTTCATGAGGTGTTCTAGGTCTTCCTGCAGTAAGCACTGGTCCTGTAGTGATGCGATCCTCCTGTACACTTTTGTGTCATCCGCAAATAGATAAAGACTTGATTTGACGGTCGTTGGCAGGTCATTAATATATAGGGCAAAAAGGACTGGTCCCAGCACACTGCCTTGTGGAACTCCACTTACTACTTTACTCCATTTAGAATATACTCCCTTTAAGTGAACTCTCTGCTTTCTCTTTTAGAAAACCTGATATCCATTGGTATATTCTTCCTGTTATCCCATAGTTTGCTACCTTCTTCAAGAGACGTTGATGAGGCACTTTATCAAAGGCCTTCTGGAAGTCCATATAAATCGCGTCCACCTCACCTCCTTCATCTAAAATTTTTGTCCACTCATCCATCACATGAAGCATTTGTAGAACCGTGGATCGTCCTGGGATAAAACCAAACTGTTTGTATGATAGTAACTTTTGCTCCATCAAATGTTTCATTACTTTCTCTCTCACAATTGCCTCCATAATCTTACACACCACACAAGTCAGGCTTACTGGTCGATAGTTACTTGGCTCAGTCTTGTCACCTTTCTTAAATATTGCGCTAACATTGGCAGTCTTCCAGTCACTTGGTAATTTACTTTCATGCAGTGACGAGTTAAAAATATCCAATATTACACCTTCCAGCTCATCTTTCAACTCGGTCAGGATTCTTGAGTGGATACAATCGGGACCCGGGGACTTGTCAGTTTTGAGTTTCTGTAGTTGTTTTCTCACCTCATCTATGTGAATTGTGCTGTCAGGTATTTGTCTGATCATTGTTGTGTCCATAAGCTGTAGGTCCTGACTGTCTCCTATGTCAGGCTCCACAGTATAAACTTTATCAAAGAATTCGGAGAGCACTCGTGCCTTGTCAATATCTGATCTGGCATACTGTGTTTCCCCGCTTACCTCTTCCCTCAATTCTCCTATTCCCGTCTTCGTTTTTAATTTATCTTTGACATATCTCCAAAATTTCTTAGGGTTTGATTTTACTTCCCTGGTGATTCTTTGCTCCTTGATCCTCTGTGATCTTTTAACTAGTTTCTTTACTTTATTCCTTTGGCGAGCAAAAATTTGGTATTTATCTGTTTCCCGTGTCTCCAAATATCTTTGCCAACATCTGTGTTTTTTCCTTATAGCTTCTTGAGTTTCACGGTCTAGAGGGGTATGTCTTTCCTTTCTGTCATTGTCCTCTTTAAACATTTTCACTGGTGAACTTGTCAAGACATACATATTAGACCGTGCAGGAATGGAGTATGTGACTGATTTGGTGAGAAGAGAGCTACAAGATCCAGTTCAAAGGGAGCATTCCCGCACCCCGGGGTTGAAAGTGATTTTGACTTAAAGGTACTTGGCTACAGGAAAAATGCTGCAGTGTTCAAGTGATGAGTTAGGGGTAAGCCAGAGTAGTGTAAGCAGGGTGATTGTGGAAACTCTGGCCGCCCTCAGTGACCCGTAGGTAGTCGGATCTCCCCTTGATAGGGTGGAGATCCGTGTAAAGCAAGCAGAATTCTACCAACTTGCCGGTGTTGTGGGAGTGATAGATTGTACCCATGTGAAAATAATGGCACCAAAGGAAAACGATGTAGTTTATGTCAACAGAAAAAAAAAATAAACATAGCTTGAACATACAATTAGTGTTTCATGCCTTTGTTATTGATTAAAATGTGAAATATTCGAGTTAAGGAAAACAAAACATGGGAAAAAAACTTTTATTTGTAGCAGAAAGGTACACACATGCAAATGAAAAAGATGACATTAAAATTGCATTAAAATGTCATTTAGAATATGATTTATAATTATTGCTGCCAGTTATTCATATTGAGATAATGGTGGTAAGAAAGCTTGTTAGAGACGTCTGCCAGTGTGAGGGAGGAGGAACGAAAGGTCGAGGTGACCACATCGCGAACATCATGACTTATGAGTGAAGTAAAACGAGGTTACTTGGTTTCTGTTTACAAAGTTCCAAGTGGAAAAACAACTTTATTGTGAATTCAGTGTATACTTTTCTGGAGTATTGTGTTTACTGAGTGAATTGGTGACCAATCTGTTGCTATTTGTGTCTTGCTTGAAGATATTCATCATTGGATTCAAAGCTATGGTATGAATGTGCAATAGTCATCATAACTAAATACGTAGTAATTAATTATATATGTCAACCTATTTATTTTCATGAGATCATGGTATGACCACTGAAAAACAGCTTTTTATCTTGGCTCCATTACAAATTCAGTATATAATTACTCTATTAGTGGAATCTAGTTTTCAGCATCTTTTATTATTATGCCAATATTCTAAGCACTCGGCTTGCAAACATGCTTAGGTTTATGTTGTCAGTTTGGGTCGGACTTATGTGAACACTTTACCAAGTGACCTAAGATTACTCAATGCTCGCAAAGCTATGGTATTAACGTGCAATGGTCATCATACCAAAATACGTAGTAATTAATTATATATGTCAACCTAATTATTTTCATGAGATCATGGTATGACCGCTGAAAACATAGCTTTTTTTATCTTAGCTCCATTACAAATTCAGTATATAATTATTCATATATTCAATAAAGTAGTGGAATCCAGTTTTCAGCATCTTTTATTATTATGCCAATATTCTAAACACTCAGCTTGCAAACACGCTTAGGTTTATGTTGCCAGCTTGGGTCGGACTTAGGTGAACACTTTACCAAGTGACCTAAGATTACTCAATGCTACCATATAGGTATACTACATCTTTGATTGTGAGTTCATCAGAGAGCACTGGAGCAGCATGAGTCTAATTAGGTGCTAATGAATATCCTGCCTGCATCACAGACTACATAAAATGCAAATATGATCAGTGCCTAAAGGTGTTATAAGCTAATGATGGTAAATATATATATATATATATATATATATATATCTATATATATATATATATATATATATATATATATATATATATATATATATATAGATATATATATACAACTGTGCCCTAATGTCCCTCCCACTTTTGAAGGCCAATTACGCCCCTGATTGTAACAACGCATCTTGTAACACCCATGACTGGGTGCCTGTGCAAATCTCCTCATTTAACACCGAGAAATTAATCTAGGCTCTAGGGAACTCAGAAAAATCCAAGTTAGAGAGTGCTGGCTGTGGAGATTGAACCAGTGACCTTCGACATACAAAGCCATGTCTGTCAGTCGAGCCAATAAAGGTAAAGGTAAAGTTGGGGCATACGCTATAGCAGCGCGTGGCCTCGGTGCTCATCTCCGTAACATTGGGCCTTGAGCCTGTGGTGAGAGGGAGCCCATTACCCCGGGACACAGGGCCAGTGTGACATCCGGGCTACCACAGTTTCCCCAGGTAGTCATTTATCGACCAGCCCGAGAGGGAGGATGAACAGCTGGGTGAGCTGCACGCCGACTGCCCAGGCCGGGATTCGATCCCGGGCCCGCGTAGAAGCCAGGCATGCTGACCACTAGACCACGGAGGTGTATTGGAGCCCAATCTCAAGTGAACCCACTCACAATGGCACACAATTTTTTTTCTGGTAAATTTTGTGCTTTGAATGAATTTGCTAATCATTTCTGTAAAAAAACAGCACAAATTATTTTTCACCCCTTCCACCCTAACCTCCTCAGTAATAAAAAAAAAAAAGTGACAAAATCATAGCCTTGAGGCAGTAATATTCAGCCCCAGCATCAAAAAATTATACTGCTGCCCTATGAAAGGCATCTCTTAACTCCGATGAAGTAGGTGGTGACTGGTGGAGCAGCTTCATTGTCATCCCTTGCAGTGGCAGGTGTCATTGGGCCAGCAGATGATGAAGCAGTGGCTGGTGTCATAGGGCCAGCAGATGATGAAACAGTGGCTGGTGTCATAGGGCCAGCAGATGATGAAGCAGTGGCTGGTGTCATAGAGTCAGCAGATGATGAAACAGTGGCTGGTGTCATAGGGCCAGCAGATGATGAAGCAGTGGCTGGTGTCATAGGGCCAGCAGATATTGAAGCAGTGGCTGTTGCCGGAGCAGCTAATGGTATCTTTTCCACAAGTAATGAACAATGTGCTGGGATGGTCTCTAGCAATACTGATAAAGTGTGTATCTACAAAGAATATGAATTTAAGGGTAATTAATAAATTGTTTTAATAAGAATATAAAAGAATATAAAGAATATAAAAATGTCATTGTTATGATGGGGCAGGGGTAAACCAGTGTATGCTGTGAGGCCTTGGTGTGGAAGTTCCCTGCCTGAACTGTGCAGCTAATCCCCCATACAGTGAGGGCCTTTTTTACTCCCTCAGGGGCTGTGCAGCTGAGAGAGTGGTGTACATGAGTGTGAGTGTGTGAGTAAGTGTGTGCCTGTCTTGGCTAAAACCTTTCACTGGGGGAAGACAACCAAGGTATTTAGATAGATTGATAGTCATTGACAGATGAACATTAAAAAAAATTCTATATCAAATATGCAGTTCACTGCTATGAACTTATTAACTTTAAGCTGAAATAAAGGCATTGTGGCCAGTATAGCTGCATTCTGTGAGCACATAAAAAACTAACTAATATATGTTTTACATTTAAAGACATAACAACTAAAAAAAATTACCAGTCTGCCGCTGCTCATTCTTGCACTTGGCAATGCAAGGCTTTGATTTTTGTTGTACATTGTACCAACGCCTCTCACAGTCATCCTGCGTAAAGGGTCCACTCCCAGGGAAGGCACTGTCAGGGTATAAATGTGAAGCAAGTTTCTTAATCGTTTCACTATGGCATGCTTTTTATTTCCCATAACTTCTCCAATAACATTTAATACATGCTGTGATGGAAAGCTAAATCAGTACCAATATTTTATTTACATGCATCATAAGACATTAACTTTTTAGTTGTTATGAACATGGCCATAAATACTACTTTTCATTACCTACTTTTCTAAAATGCTTTTCTCTAAGTAGGAGGATATTACACATTACAGCTATACAAAAAAATTCAAAGCATTAATCTTAATTCCATTCATTTGAGTACTTCTACCCTAACATTATATCACCAGAAACTGTTTGACCAATGCTATCAAAATAATATTTTAATCTTACTTTACCATTCTCATCAAATCTACCTATTCCGATATAGTCTTAACATAAAACATTTGTAAAAGTGTTGAGAGCCTGGCATGCCCAACCCACCCACCCCCCCAAAAAAATCTAAATAAGGAATAAATAAAATAACAGGTATATATGACTTGACTCTCTTATACTAACCCCCTTTCCACCCTAACAAACTTGGGGACCTACCATGTTAGGTTAGGACGTGTTTGGTAGGACATGTTTAGCAGGAGTTGGTTTAGTTATGTTAGATTGTTGAGGGAGTGGGGGGTTGCAGCAGAAATGGTCATGATGATGCTATTCACATGGAGCAGTAGGAAAAAGTATGTCCTGTTTGGAAACTCTGTGGTTGTGTTTGTATACAAAAATACCCATTTGACGAGGTTAGGTTAGTTTGCAAGTTACTTGAATCATGGATATGTGAATATGTAACAAAAAAATAAAAGCATTAACCTTAATTTCATTATCTTGAGTACATTCCAATCTAACATTATATCACCATAATCTGTTTGGCCAATGCTATAAATATACTATTTTAATCTTACTTTACCGTTCTCACGAAACCTACCTATTCCCATATAGTCTTGACATAAAGTACTTGTAAAAGTGTCCATAGTCTGGCATGCCTAGCATCCCCCCCCAATAAAAATAAATAATAAACAAATAAAAATAAATAAAGAATAAAAAAAGGGCAAATATGCCTTAACTATCTATACCAACCCCCTCTTCCCCCCCAACAAACTTGGCATGTTAAGTTAGGATGTGTTCGGTAGGACGGGGCAGGTTTGGCACTTGGGGACCTACCATGTTATGTTAGGATGTGTCAGGTAGGACAGGTTTAGCAGGAGTTGGTTTAGTTATGTTAGATTGTTGAGGGAGTGGGGGTTGCAGCAGAAATGGTCATGATGATGCTATTCACGTGAAGCAGTAGGAAAAAGTATGTTCTGTTTGGAAACTCTGTGGTTGTGTTTGTATACAAAAATACCCATTTGACGAGGTTAGGTTAGTTTGCAAGTTACTTGAATCATGAATATGTGAATATGTAACAAAAAAATAAAAGCATTAACCTTAATTTCATTATCTTGAGTACATTCCAATCTAACATTATATCACCATAATCTGTTTGACCAATGCTATAAATATACTATTTTAATCTTACTTTACCATTCTCACAAAACCTACCCATTCCCATATAGTCTTGACATAAAGTACTTGTAAAAGTGTCCATAGTCTGGCATGCCTAGCATCTCCCCCCCCCCAATAAAAAATAAATAAATAAATAAATAAAGAATGAAAACAGGGCAAATATGCCATAACTATCTATGCCAACCCCCTCTTCCCCCCCAACAAACTTGGCATGTTAAGTTAGGATGTGCTCGGTAGGACAGGGCAGGTTTGGCATGGTTAGGTTTAGTTATGTTAGGTTGTTGAGTGAGAGGGGGTTGTGGCAGAAATGGTCATAATGAAACTATTCAGATACAGAATGAAAAGGTATGTTCTGTTTGGAAGGTCAGTGGTTGTGTTATTATGCAAAAAATACCCAATTGATTAGGTTAGGTTAGTTTGTAAGCTGATTCAACCATGAATATGTGATTACCAACCTTGTTACAGCTTCTGCCACTTCAGTCCACGCTCTCTTCTTATCCTCAGGGGTGATACTCTTCCCATAACACCCTCTGATTATACGTATTTTTTCTTGAATTTGATGTAAGAAGACCGTTTCATCTGGCGGCCAATTAAACTTACTCCTTTTCTGCGCTGGTTCTCCGGCCCGTAGATCATTGGGGCAGATGACGTGGTTATGGTGCGGTAATTTCAGCAGAGCAAGTCGTGACGCAGGAGGGGAGATAAGGGTATTGACGAGTGACGGAGTAAAAACAGCCTTTGAGGCTGCTTCTATCTGCCACAAAACTCAGTATTTTCTTGTGTTTGCCATTTATTATGTTTCTGTTGTACATTTATACATCTTTTCTTTATTTTTCTTTTGAAATATATACTTAATTCATGTCGGATGTTTACGTTTTGCACGGAGGCGTCCTTAGCAACGAGCCCGCCATAAAGAAGAAGAAGAAGAAGATAACACTGGGTAACAAAAAAATATTTTTTGAAAATCGTCCAGGGTTTTCCAGCTGAATTAGACTAATTTTGATGCTCTGAGTCCGAAAATGACCTTGGTTTTGCTCAATCAGGTCAAGATTTTTTGCTACAGAATTTTTTTTTAATCGATTTTTCGTAAAAAAACAAATTTCTGCGGATCATCAGCTGAGAAACCCTGACGATTTTTTCCGTTTTCCTCAAGAAATAAAAGTCAACGTATCCAAATTCATTCAGTTTTTATTTACTCCATCAAATTTGATAAGCATATAATACTTCTAAATAAACGTTACGTGACACAAAATTTCAGAGTTCACGGCATAAATCGGCGTTTCTTCGATTCCCGTGCGTGAGCAGCTGCTGGGTTGTCTCTCTTCAGCGACCAGCAGTAGTCCGCCAGCATGACTGCATCCCACCTCCCCTGGTACCTCTCCTCCATTTGGCGCATGTCCTGATGGAACCTTTCTCCCTGCTCGTCGCTCATCGCCCCAAGGTTTTCAGGAAACTTCTCCATGTGTGAGAATAGGAAGTGCATCTTTATACTCATCAAACACCCGAGTTTTTTAAAAGCCTCTATCATGCTGCTAATGAGTCTGGCGTGGTTTGCTGCCTTCGTGTTCCCCAGGAAGTTGTTCACCACCTCCACAAACGATTTCCAGGCGGCGCACTCTAGCGTGTTCATGGAGTTTTGGAACTCTGTGTCGTTGATGAGCTGCCGTATCTGTGGGCCATCGAAAATGCCGGCCTTCAGCTTCTCAATGGTCAGTCGAGGAAAGGCTCGGCACAGGTAGTTGAAGCACCTCCCATCCTTGTCCAAAGCGCGCGTGAACTGTTTCATTAACCCAAGCTTCATGTGCAGCGGTGGGATCAATATCTTCTCCCGGTCAACAAGAGGTTCGTTTATGATGTTTCTCGCCCCAGGTACTAACTGCTCTCGCGCCGGCCACTCTTTCTTTACATAGTGCTGGGCTCTGTCTCGACTGTCCCACATACATATAAAGCATGGGTACTTTGTGAACCCGGACTGCTGACCAAGTAGAAAGTTCACCATCTTGAGGTCGACGCAGATGATCCATTGGTGCTGCTCATATTGGATTTTGTCGAGCACGTACTTCACTGCTTCATAGTTCTCTTCGAGAGTTGTGGAGTGCGCAAGAGGGATTGAGGCGAACTGGTTCCCGTTGTGGAGGAGCACACACTTCAAAGAGCGCTTGCAGCTGTCAATGAAGAGTCGCCAATCTCTCGGATCGTATTGAGAAGCGCCGAGTTTAACAAAAAGACCGGCGACATCTCGGCAGTACACGAGGTCTTCCTCCTGGCAGAAGTAGCCCATGTAGTCCTCATGCCTTCTACGAAAGAAAGTGATACGCGCGTCCTCGCCAAGTAGATTTTTCTCTTTGAGTCTAGAGGCCAACAGCTCGGAGGAAGTCTTCGACAAGCTGAGATCCCGAACCAGATCATTAAGCTCACCTTGTGAAAAGGGCTGCGGACCATACTCCCTGTATCTCCTCCCTCGTCTGTAGTGGTGGCCTCGTCGTCGCTGTCAGGAAGCTCTCTGAACGCTGGTACAGGAATTTCTTCGCAGTGAGCAACTGGACGGCGGGCAGATGGAAGGTCGGGGTACTGGAGGCTGTGCCGATTCTTCCGGTTGATGCCAGTAGTATTGATGGCGCAGAAGTAACAATCCGATGCATGGTCAAACGGCTCCCTCCAAACCATCGGAATCCCAAACTTCAGTGAAGTTTTCGCGCCCTTCGTCCACCGCCGGAGGTATTCCACGCACGTCTTGCACACCGTGTGCGGTGCCCAGGACTTATCTTGGTCACCCAGCTTGACTTCAAAGTAAGCCTGGTAGGCGCGCTTCACAAATCCTGTGATGTTCTTCCTGTCCACTGACAGCGTGTATTCTCCGCAGATGTAGCAGAAAACGTCAGGATTATTCCTGCATGACCGTCGCGCTGAAGCCATATCAGTGACCTGAAAAATATTAAAAAAAAATATATGTAATATGTAATAGCAGGATGCAGCTGACTGTCAGCAGGATGACTGACTGACACGTATGCAGCTAATTTAGAGAAGTAAGTTAGTTTTGTAATTCGATATATTCTTCAAGAAAAATATGATTGAACTCAAAACCCCTGATATTAGCATATGTATAGCTCGTCAGGTAGGCCTATGGCTGTATCTCAAAAAGTTGACCTGATAGAGCAAAATCAGTGTGATATTCGGACTCAGAACACCAAAATTAGTCAGAATCAGCTGAGAAACCCCTGACGATTTTTTGGTTGTTACCCTGTGTAATAGTAGCCAGGGATTTGCTAATACCTACACTCAAAGTTGACGAGGATAGCTTTTACTCTTAATAATTTGAAACTATTAACTTTGATAGTAACTTTAAGAGTAAAAGTTAATAGCTGTCGAGGATACGGGCCCTGGTCGATCTCTTGGCACAACCCCACCATGGTCCCTTGTTTTCTTTTCTTTGGGCTGAAGGAGACATTGGCCACGACGACAGGCACTTCTGCTGCAGTAGGGTCTGCCAAAATACTGCCTACAATCACCCCGTTTTCTACCGGACATCGACTTCCACTCTCTACCACACACAGACTAGCCGGGGGGGCACCCGTAATTTGACAGGGTAACAGCATCTCTGATCTCGGAGGAATAATGGTGGTGCGCTTGACCGTCACTGGCAGGTCTTCCTTGTTCACAGTCGTCAGTGGCACCCTCCTTCCTCCTACAGTCAGCTGCTTAGCGCGGAAGTCCAGCTCGCACCTGTGGGAGACAAGATAATCCATACCTAGGATGCAGGGGTCGTCCATGTCAGCCACGTACACAGAGAGGGACTCTTCCATTCCTCCGAGCTCAAACTTCACGTCCACTGGGCCTCTGAGCTCTGCATAGTGTCCAGCGACTCCGCACAGTCGATGCAACGTCTTAGGAAGCCGACGATGACTCACCACGTCAGGCCGCACAAATGTGCGTTCCGAGCCTGTGTCGACGACCACAGGCCACAACACTCCGTCAACCTTGCCCTCTACTTGGCAGCTTGTCATGGTGGTTCTCCTGCACACTGATATTTTCGGGGCATGTACAGGACAGACTGGTCGCTGCCCTCGTGAACCAGTCCTTCTTAGTTTCCCGAGTGGTGGTCCCTCGTTGGGGGCACATTTTTCCCGACACTCATTCTTCCAGTGCCCCTTTTCTCCACAGGACCAGCACCTGGGTCCTTCTCTGGGCTTCTTCTTAGCGCCACCTTCATATTCCTTCTTCCTCTTATAGCATTCATTCTCCTTGTGCCAAACCTTCTCGCAGTACCAGCACGTTCCTTGGAACCTGTCTGTATCGCTGACAGCGCCCTATCGTGCCCTAAAGCCAGAGGTCGAGTCGTCCTTGAAGCTTGACAAGTTAGACCTAACAAAGGACTCAAACTCCATGGCACGTGCCAGAGCTTCCTGCATTGATGTTGGCTTAGCTTGATTCACTTGTATCTTCAGATCTTAGTGTTCACAAGTGGGAGGATTTATTTTTCAATAATCAGAGTCTTCCAGCAAGAATTTATATGAACAATATTCATTGAAACGTAATGTTTATTGATTTATTAATTTTTTTTCTGTAATTTTACTCAATTTACTGTTTACACTGTGAACTCCATGTATTTAGTTTTTGAGCCGCAATTCCCTTTTACATACCTGATCCTAACCAATGAACTTTTTTTTTTATCTTTTGATACTATGTGTAACCAAATTGATATGTACTTGTACTCTTTTATTTTCAGTTTAATTTGCAAGTCATTTGGTAACTCCTTTATTTTCTCTGCATACAATATTTGATGATGCATAGGAATCGTAGGATACGCTAAGATTAGAATAAAGTAAAAACTCTAATCCAGTAATATATTCCCTATCAAGCTGTCGGTTTCAACAATGCTAGATCATTGATTGTCAGCCTGTATGTCCGGAATACTGAAGAGCATGTCTGGTTTCTAACATGCTTAATTTGGTACTTGTTTTACATTCACTTATCTTCTATTTATTTAGTGTGTATTCCCTTTTGGTAATGATCATCAACAGGTGAAAAGATTAATAATACGCTAAGCACATAAGAGAGTGAGTTCTGCCCACCTTAGTTATACATGATGACATGTCACTAATACCCTTCCATACAGTAACTAATTGGTTTCCTCCAGTACGTTTCGATAAGTTTTCTCTGAAGGCCCGGTTCAGGCACATGGTTATCCCGCGTCCTTTCTCAAGGTTTAAAGTGTTCTGGCAATACAGAAATACATAAATATTTTATTCCTCATTGGTCTCTGGTTATAAAAATTAACATTACTGGTCATATTAATTGATAAAAAAAAATATGGTTCTCTAATTTTCCTCCATATTTGTGAGTTCATGTCTTCATGCGTTGACCACATTAAGAAAAGGCTCCATGGTTTCCTGGTGTTTGGATTCCATTACATACTACTTTTTTTTTTTTTTTTTTAACAACAAAGGAGGCAACTCAAGGGCACACAAAAAAGAAAACAATAATAATAAAAAAAAGCCCGCTACTCGCTGCTCCTAAATAAGAAACAAAAGAGGTGGCCGAAAGCAAGATCATTTACGGGAGGAGAGATGTCCTGATACCCTCCTCTTGAAAGAGTTCAAGTCGTAGGCAGGAGGAAATACAGATGAAGGAAGATTGTTCCAGAGTTTACCAGTGTGAGGGATGAAAGAGTGAAGATGCTGGTTAACTCTTGCATAAGGGGTTTGGACAGAATAGGGATGAGCATGAGTAGAAAGTCGAGTGCAGCGGGACCGCGGGAGGGGGGGGAGGCATGCAGTTAGCAAGTTCAGAAGAGCAGTCAGCGTGGAAATATCGATAGAAGATAGAAAAAGAGGCAACATTGCGGCGGAATTTAAGAGGTAGAAGACTATCAGTATGAGGAGGAGAGCTGATGAGACGAAGAGCCTTAGCCTCCACTCTGTCCAGAAGAGCTGTGTGAGTGGAGCCCCCCAACACATGAGATGCATACTCCATACGAGGGCGGACAAGGCCCCTGTATATGGACAGCAACTGTGCAGGGGAGAAGAACTGGCGGAGACGGTACAGAACGCCCAGCCTCGAGGAAGCTGATTTAGTAAGAGATGAGATATGAAGTTTCCAGTTGAGATTTTGAGATAAGGATAGACCGAGGATGTTTAGTGATGAGGAAGGCGATAGCTGGGTGTTGTCAAAGAATAGGGGATAGTTGTTTGGAAGATTGTGTCGAGTGGATAGGTGGAGAAACTGTGTTTTTGAGGCGTTGAAGGACACCAGGTTCCTCTTGCCCCAATCGGAAATAATAGTAAGGTCTGAGGCTAAGCGTCCTGCAACCTCCAGCCTTGAGTCGTTAAGTTCCTGTAGGGTGGGTCTTCTATTAAAAGAAGTTGCGTAATGCAGAGTGGAATCATCGGCGTAGGAATGGATAGGACAGTTCGTTTTGGAAAGAAGATCATCAATGAACAACAGAAAAAGAGTGGGAGATAGGACAGAACCCTGTGGGACACCACTGTTAATAGATTTAGGGGAAGAACAGTGGCCGTCTACCACGGCAGAAATAGAACGGTCAGAAAGGAAACTGGAGATAAAGGTACAGAGAGAAGGATAGAAACCGTAGGAGGGTAGTTTGAAAAGCAAAGATTTGTGCCAGACCCTATCAAAAGCTTTTGATATGTCCAGCGCAATAGCAAAGGTTTCACCGAAACGGCTAAGAGAGGATGACCAAGAGTCAGTTAAGAAGGCTAGGAGATCACCAGTAGAACGCCCCTTGCGGAACCCATACTGGCGATCAGATAGAAGGTCAGAAGTGGAAAGGTGCTTTTGAATCTTCCGGTTAAGGATTGATTCAAAAGCTTTAGATAGACAAGAAAGTAAAGCTATAGGACGGTAGTTTGAGGGATTGGAGCGGTCACCCTTCTTAGGCACAAGCTGCATGAAGGCATACTTCCAGCAAGAAGGAAAGGTAGATGTTGACAGACAGAGGCGAAAGAGTTTGACCAGGCAGGGTGACAGCAGGGAGGCATAGTTTTTAAGGACAATAGGAGGCACTCCATCAGGTCCATAAGCCTTCTGAGGATTGAGGCCAGAGAGGACATAGAAAACATCATTTTGAAGAATCTAATAGGATCTTGGAGATCCACTTATATTGTTGACCTAATCCTGTGGTTTACTGTGGTTTGGTTCCATTCCACACTACTCTCTAATAGGACCCACTTTAATCCCTTGGTATTGTTGACCTTGTCCTTAATGTATTAGGTTAAATATTAGAATATATTTGTTCGGTAAGCTCATTTTTATTTCAGGGGAAAGTATATCTATTTTTTTTTGTCGTTTTTGTTGGTGTTGTTGACAACTTGACTTACTCCTTTGTGATTGTATGTCTTCCTTTACGAGCAATACCTAGTTTTTTTTTTCCGCGATGCATAGTGTGGGTGGGATCGAACATTTGGATAGAAAAAAAATGTGATGAGTATCTTTTTTTTTTATAATTTTGATGGGTATTTTTTCACACTTCATTGTCTTCGCATGAGTATCTTTTTTTTTTTTATAATTTTGATGGTTTTTTTTTCACACTTCATTGTCTTCGCATGCTCAAGGATATGAGTATGGGAAGGTTTAATCCCAGCAAAATCATTTTTCTATACTCCCCACAAAAAGTGCATGCTCTGCTTCCTAATGTACTTAAGATTCATTTTGAGAATTGTGTGTCATGTTATGAGAGTTTTTTTTTGTTTTGAGTGTCTAGGAAAAAATATAGTTAAAGTTGTAGATTAAATTACCTATTTTTTTCTGAAAGCTCAAAGTATAACTATTTTTTCTTTCTTATTATATCCTCCCGTAAGCAAATGAATGTGTGGAATTAGTGAAGGTAACAGTGTTACAATGCTTATATGGAATTCAAGATTTTACCGTCATCAAATCATTTCCACAATGTCTGGAAAGAACAAGTGCCTTAACTAGTGAACTATATGTCTGCTTTTTGTTTTTTTCAAATAAAAAAAAATCACCCTCTCAATAATTAGCACTTTGACATGTTCTAAATAAATGTGTTATATTGGATTGCATATACTAATTCCGCCCCACCCACCCCCCCAAAAAAAAGAGAAAGGAGAAAAGTATGAATAAAATATAATAAGTTAAGAATGTCTTGTCTTATCTTTGCTCATTTGCTGACTAAGAACAAGTTAGATTTTTACGATCATCTCATCTTCAAGTGTAACTACATTGATTTTCAGCGTCGTTTATATGCATTAACGAAAAGTAAAATTTATGGTTATATGACTGTGAGCAGTTAACGAAGATATGATGTATGACACAGGTAATAGAAGGAACTGTTCCAAGAAACGTAGCAGAAAGGTAGTGGTATGCTTAGTAGGAAGAATGTGGCAATATTCACGCTAAAGGTAACAGTAACGTAGCAAAAACACACACACAAAAAAAAAAACGCAATGACCTACTTGACCTACTCCTTTGTGATTGTATTTCTTCCTTTACGAGATAAAAAAGCAAATTTTTTTTTTACACTTCATTGTCTTCGCATGCTCAAAGATATGAGTATGGGAAGGTTTAATCCCAGCAAAATTTCTCCACTCCGCCCGGGAATCGAACCCGGTCTCTCTCGGTTATGAGACGAATGTGCTAACCACTGCACCACGAAGCCACCCAATTATCAGAAAGGTTGTGGGAATATGTACATTAAAGGTACCAATACATAGCATTGGCGTAATCATGCAATGCTGTCCAAACTTTTTCGCCTATTGTACCCTTTATTACCTTCTCCTACTGTTACGTACCCCCCATGGCTGATGAAACTCAATTATATTATGTTATATTTATATTATATTATATTATATTATATTATATTTAGGTACACGTATATTACGCGTCCTTCATAAAGGTGCCCGTCCCTCCCTCTCTCTTTTCCTTCATAGAACATGGGAAGTTTCTTTAGTGTGTGTGTGTGTGTGTGTGTGTGTGTGTGTGTGTGTGTGTTCATCGTCTTTCCACGTACCCCTTTGATCAATACTGCGTACCCCCAGGGGTACGCGAACCCCAGTTTGGACAACACTGGGCCGCCGCCGCCACTAATGGGATGTAGTAAAAGGATTCTTAAAAGGTGATGGGGACGTGGTAACTAGGTAGTAGAAACGTACATATGATCCACAGAACGTTGCAATATTATTATTATTATTATTATTATTATTATTATTATTATTATTATTATTATTATTATTATTATTATTATCATGTATGCCCTATGTGTGTACTATAACTTGTCTGAATTATCCCTCTCATCCAGAATTAAGATGTATTTTTTGAGTGTAATTCAAAATTTATTGTGTTCATGTAATGGTTTAACTATTCAGACTGGATTAAGTTTGGATTTAAGACAAACGAAAAATAATCGACCTGCTAATATAAGATTTTGGCATGTTAGTTTCTCACTAGATATCAATATAAATCATAAAATCCCATTCATTTTAACTATTCCTTTTATAAAGACTATCGCGGTGGTAGTTTAATTATTTATCTTGACGCCCGGAAAAACGCGGGAAAGGGGGGAGGGGGTGGAGATGTATCCCGCCGAATACCATTACACAGCTTTCACAGAGTTTTTCTGCATTGTTAGCTCGTGGTGAAGAACACTCATGGACGGAAGGAGAGATGTGAAACGTCTCCCACAATGTTTAAACAATGAGTCGTCTCCACGGCGGTCACTGTCGACACACGACCGACACGATCCACTAAACGACTATCGTCTCCCACACTGTTTACACAAAGCATTGCTTCTCATTCTCACGAGAAATATACCATCATCCCGCAACAGAGACGAGTCAACACCGTGACGTTAACCATTCCCCACCAGGGCTCAGCTTTGTTCGCCTAACGCGGGAGAGTGGGAGATACCTATCACATCTGCTAGAGGAGGGTGGGGTGGGGGTGGGGGTGGGGGGGGTGAAGGGCGGAAGCAGGTGTGTAGCGAATTTTACGTAACGACTTTCCCATCATCGCCATCTTCCATAGTATATTTCCAACTGTGTTAGTGATTGCACGTGCTCCCATAAGCCAAGTCCCCTTCATTCATATAATTTCTCTTTCTTCCTTTCTCTTTGTCCTTTTTCATCTTCGTCTTCTCTCTTCTTTTTTTCTTTCTTTATTTTTACATCTTACATATTGTAAATGGGTACATATATGTCGATGAGCGGGCAACGACCCGCCGCTGAGGGCATAATTAGAGACAAAATTGTGAATTACCTTGAAAGCCACTCATTGATTGGGGACTCACAACATGGCTTCCGAAACAAAAGATCCTGCCTATCAAACCTATTAACCTTTTATAACGACCTCTTCACTGTTTATGACGTAACCAAATCACTGGACGTAGTCTATCTTGATTTCCAGAAAGCGTTTGATAAAGTCCCGCATCATAAATTACTTTACAAATTAAAGCAAATAGGTATTGACGGTCAAGTAAACCAATGGATCGCGAATTGGTTGAGCAACAGACAACAAAGAGTAGCGATTGACGGATTTTACTCAGAGTGGGCGCCTGTCACTAGTGGCGTCCCTCAGGGCTCGGTCCTTGGCCCAGTGCTCTTCATTATTTACATCAACGACGTGGATGTTGGACTCAATAACCGCATTAGTAAATTTGCAGACGACACAAAGATTGGCAACTCGGTTCTCACTGACGAAGACAGGCAAAGCCTCCAAGAGGATTTGCACAAAATTTCAGCTTGGTCGGATAGATGGGAGATGCCCTTTAACGTAGACAAGTGCCAGGTCCTTCAAGTTGGAACGAGGAATAAGAAGTTCGAATACGAAATGCGCGGCGTTAAACTCAAAAGCGTTCAATGCGTCAAAGACTTGGGGGTCAAAATCGCGTCAAACCTCAAATTCTCACAGCAATGCATCGATGCAGCAAATAAAGCGAACAGAATGTTGGGCTTCATTAAAAGAAACTTTGTATTCAAGAATAAAGATGTAATACTCGCTCTACAACAGTTTAGTCAGACCCCACTTGGAATATGCGGTACAGTTTGGTCTCCCCACCATGCAAAGGATATTGCTAAATTAGAAGGTGTTCAGCGTCGGGCAACGAAAATGATCCCTTCCTTGCGCAACAAATCCTACGAAGAAAGGCTTTCTACCCTTAACATGTTCTCTCTTGAGAAACGTCGCCTCCGAGGAAAACTGATCGAATGTTTTAAAATACTTAATGGTTTCACGAATGTAGACAGATCAACATTGTTTATGATCGATGACACTTTGCGCACGAGGAACAATGGCGTAAAACTCAGATGTAGACAAGTAAATTCAGACTGCACCAAATTTTTCTTCACCAACGTTGTAGTGCGAGAATGGAATAAGCTTCCACCGTCAGTGGTCCAGTGTAACACGATTGACTCCTTCAAAAATAAGCTCGACCGTCACTTCCTTCAACTTAATATCAACTAGAGTAGAAATGCAACGTTTTGGAGTCTTCTGATTAATGTAAAATCACTTAGGTTTAAGGACAGACCACCAAGTCTGGACCATGGGGTCTGTGTGGTCTGATTTTCTATGTAAATCTATGTAAATCTCTCTCTCTCTCTCTCTCTCTCTCTCTCTCTCTCTCTCTCTCTCTCTCTCTCTCTCTCTCTCTCTTTTTATTTTTTTTTATTTACACAGACACTTGGTTACATCAGGGCCTAGTACCTATAACATTACATTATATGGCGGCACTAGTTTGTAGGCTAAAGGGAACATAGTTGGTATCCCCTATCTGAAAGCCTAACCTGTTCACAAATTGTTCAGCCACTGGTTCACAAACAGTTTATATTGTTGCCGGTGTGTGAACTGCTGAGGCAGCTGACCGGACGCAAGGAGACAGTTCCATATATGCACGTAAGCGTTTATAAACTGCCTCTGGTAGTGAGTCGTCCGGCATCGCTGCACCACCAGAGCCGTGGGTGCCGCCTCCGCTGACCGGGTGTTGGCTGTCACCTCCCGCTCCGGCTGGCGCAGCGTCCTCAGGTGCTCCACTCCCTCCTGCTGTATTTTGTACAGAGTGGTGAGGCCGGCCACGTCTCGCCGGTGTTGGAGGGTCTGCAGGGTCGGTAGGTGCTCCGGTTGTCGATCCGTGATGATCCTCCACGCCCTCTCCTGGATCTTGTCGAGGAGCGCGAGATGGGTACTGGCAGCTCCCCCCCACGTTAGGCACGAATACTCAAGGGAGGATCGGATTTGTGCCTTGTATAAGACCTCGCGCCCTCGACTGTCCATCAGCCAGGAGATTCTGCGTAGGGACGTCAGCTTCCGTGAGGCTGCCCTTGCCAGCTGCTGGATGTGCGTGCGGAAGGTCAGCCTGGAGTCATATGTGAGGCCCAGCACCTCCACTTCCTCACGTGGCGTCAGCTTGAGTCCCTCAAATTCAAGCTGGAGATCCACAGGTGTCCTGGCCACTACCAGCAGCTGAGTTTTTGCTGGGGCAAACTTAACTTGCCACTTACTCCCCCAATCTGCAATTCGCCGGAGTGTGGCTCTTAGTTGGCGTGCTGCCTGGGCCTCTCCTCCTGGCTCTATTTTGTGAGTCAAAGTGATGTCATCGGCGAACGCTTTGGCACTAGGAACAAGATGGAGGAGGTCATTTATGTATATGTTCCATAGAAGTGGCCCGATGACGCTGCCTTGTGGCACGCCGGCGTGGATCCGTTGTGGGGAGGACTTGTGCCCATTCAGGACCACTTGAAGGTGGCGTTCCTCTAAGTAATTTTCCATCAGGCACAGAAGCTTTCCCTCCAATCCGGCTGCTCTCATTTTTTCTAATAGGGCGGTGTGCCACACTCGGTCAAATGCGCCCTCAATGTCTAGTGCCAGAGCAGCAGTGGCTCTTCCTTGGTCCAGCTGTGAACTCCATTCGTTGGATAGTAGTAGGTGGAGATCGGCTGCTGACCGGTTTTTCCTGAAGCCGAACTGCCTGGCACTCAACAGATAGTGCCTATCCAGGTGTCTAGTGATCCGCTCAGCCACTATTCCCTCCAACACTTTTGCCACTGCTGATAGGAGGGACACCGGCCTGTAGTTCCTCACGTCCGTTCGGTCGTTCTTCTTGTGCACAGGAACAATATGGCCTCTCTCTCTCTCTCTCTCTCTCTCTCTCTCTCTCTCTCTCTCTCTCTCTCTCTCTCTCTCTCTCTCTCTCTCTCTCTCTCTTTTTCTTCTCTTTCTCCCTCTCCTTTTCTTCTCTTCCTTTCTTTTTCTTCTCTCTCTTCCTCTCCTTTTCTCCTCTCTCTCTCTCTCTCTCTCTCTCTCTCTCTCTCTCTCTCTCTCTCTCTCTCTCTCTCTCTCTCTCTTTCTCCCTCTCCTTTTCTTCTCTTCCTTTCTTTTTCTTCTCTCTCTCTCTCTCTCTCTCTCTCTCTCTCTCTCTCTCTCTCTCTCTCTCTCTCTCTTTTTTTCTCTTCTCTTTCTCCCTCTCCTTTTCTTCTCTTCCTTTCTTTTTCTCCTCTCTCTTCCTCTCCTTTTCTCTTTTCTCTTTTCTCTTCCTCTCCTTTTCTCCTCTTTTTCTCTCTCTCCCTTCCTCTTCTCTTTCTCTCTCTCCTTTTATCCTCTCTTTCCCCTTTTCTCTTCTCATTCTTCTTTTCTCTCTTCCTCTCCTTTTCTCCTCTTTTTCTCTCTCTCCTTTTCTTAACATAACTTTGTTTTTTTGTGTGCTTAACGTATATGCTTAACCTCAAACTCTATGTTTAACATGTGTGCGGTTACTTATACATCATCTTCCCCAAAATAAAAAGATACAGTTACTATACAAAGGATGATAAGCACCCGTCAAAGGAAGAAAAATCAACCTTCAATCCATCGTCTGTACCCTTACCTCCATCTCAAATGAAAAAGAAACGAGTTGTAACCATTTAATTTGCGTGTTTGTATACAATTACTGAGAAGCGTTTTTGTGTGTTTAAATAAAAATTATAAAAAAGTTTCCGAGTTGTAGACTAAGAAGCGTTTTTGTGTGCTTATATAAAAATTATAAAAATGTATCTGGTTTTGGTTCTGTATCCTCATTGCTTGTTAAGTATACCATGATGTCACTTCCTCCTCACATCAGCACGCACCCTTGAGACTCGGGGTACGCGGTGGCTGGATTGGTAGCGTCGTGGACCTACATTCACCGCGAGATGGATGACGCGGGTTCGAATCCCCACCCTACCGCCTCTGATTTTTCAGTCACCGCCGAGTGACTTAAAACTATCCACATACTGCCACACTTCCCGCGGTAAACCTCCCTGGACTACCGCCGGAGAGCGCGGTGAACCTGAAGGACATGCCGCCTCTGCCAGGTGATGGGACACCGCCGAGGCGGCCAGCAGGGAAGCGAGCGGGGCGCGGGACGGACTTGAGCGTCTATGTTATCCATAGACCATAACATGGACCGGTCCCTTTCCGCTCCCATCGCGTTCGAACTCCTGCACGCAAAAAGTGATCGTGTATGTTATCCCATAGACTATAACATGGAGGTGACATAGCGAATCACTTTCCGCTCCCACCGTGTTCGAATTCCCGCACGCAATCGTGAGCCTTCTCTAGGGCACACCGCGCGGGACGAGGCGGCCAGCAGGGAAGCGAGCGGAGCGCGGGACGGACTTGAGCGCAGGATGCTACCGACTGACCGACTCTCTCGGCGATCGAAATCTAGCCGACCGAGTCGGTCTGTCGACGAGGACTGGCGTGTCTCTGAGTCTCTCACTCTTCCTCCTCTAAGATTTCTCCCCTAGTATCACTAGGGGAAACGGGCCTTTGTCCGAAGACAAGAAGTTAAGAGGGCAAAAATGCTCCCTCCCTGCGCGGGGGAGCACGGGCTAAGCCTAATGGCGGCCCGTAGCAGGAAGCCGACAAACCGACTCTATCGGCGATCGAAATCTATCCGACAGAGTCGGTCCGTCGACGAGGACTGGCGTGTCTCTGTCTCTCACTCCTCCTCCTCCAAGATTTATCCCATAGTATCAATAGGGCAGTGGTTCTTAACCCCCGGGTCGCGACCCAAAGTTGGGTCGCCAAGCCATTTGAATGGGTCACCAAGGATATGTAGACTTATTATTTTCCCAATATTCCTATCTATATAAAATTAGATGTTCTGAAAAGGCAGAGACTAGATGCTCCTACCAACACAGCGGTTATGAGCGTGCAGCAATCAACCCTTGCCTCGTACCTTGTAGCTTGGAGAATTGCAAAAGCTAAAAAGGCACATACCATTGGCGAAGAATTGGTAAAGCCTGCAGCTCTTGATATGGTGCGAACAATTTATGAAAATGAATTTGCCAAGAAAATTGAACATGTTCCCCTGTCAAATGATACAGTTAAAAAACGAATTCAGAGCATGTCACATGACATAAAAGACCAGGTGATTGCAGCCATAAAAAAGAGTGGGCAGTTCAGTCTCCAACTGGACGAATCAACTGATGTTAGTGATGATGCCCAACTCATGACATACGTACGGTATCCAGGTCCAGAAGATATGGAAGAAGAGTTTCTGTTTTGCCGGCCATTGCAAACCACAACATTTTCATGAAGCTGGATTCATTCTTCAAGGAAGAAGGACTTCTCTGGAGGCAGTGTTACAGTGTTTGTTGTGATGGAGCACCAGTAATGTTAGGAGCACGTCAGGGCTTCATCGCGAGAGTTAAGGAAGAAAATCCGAATCTGAACTCAAGGTTATTCACTCAAATGTGCTCTGATTTTGGATCTGAGCACATACATCTGTTGTACCACTCTGAGGTTAGGTGGCTATCACGAGGAAAGGTGCTCCAACGCTTGCTGGAATTGCGGACCGAGACTGCGCCATTTTTGACAGAAAAGAGTCATCCACTGGCCCACAAATTCTCAGTCAAAATGGTTGATGCAAGTAGCTTATCTTGCAGATAGTATGTTTGCTGAGATAAATTCTTTGAACATTTCAATGCAAGGTCGCGATCAGACATTGGTTGGGCTTTCTGAGAAACTATTAGCATTCAAAAGGAAACTGAAGTTGTGGATGAATAAAATCAAATCTGGAAAGACTGCATCATTTCCATCGTTGAGCCTACTCCTGGAGGATGAAAGATTTTCTCTCATCCAAGTCCAAGGCATTATTGAGGGACATATATCCAAACTAATTAGACAGTTTGATCATTACATTCCAGAAAACACGCTCAACTACAGTTGGGTAAGAAATCCCTTCAACATTGAAGCTGAAGACCTACCTGATGAAATTGAAAACATCAGCAAGCTACAGGAGGAGCTTATTGAGATCCAGAATGACAAAACACTTCATTACGATTTCAAAAGGCAAAATGAATCATTGAGTTCATTTTGGATCAAAGTTTATAAAGAAAAGCCCAATCTTAGAGGTAAAGCCCTGAAAACGCTAATTCCCTTTGCTACAACTTTCCTGTGTGAGGCAGGATTTTCAGCCCTCACAGTCACAAAGACAAAACACAGAAACCGTTTGCAACCAGAGGATGACCTAAGATGCAGCCTATCATCAAAATCACCCAGATTTGAAGAGCTGACGAAAACAATCCAGTGTCAAGGATCCCATTGATTTTAATACTATATCTCATGTCAAGTAGGATTGTAGGAATAATTTCTCTTTTCCACAACGGTAAATTATAGCCTAATAATACATTTCATTTTATATTATGAAACATTTTGATTTTGATTCTAGTAAATCCTACTTCACTGTTTTATTTCTCATGGATCTACTTGTATCAATAAAAATCTCTGAATATGATTTTTTTTCTGTCACACGTTTTTACAAGCACAAGTATTTTAGAATAAAAAAAAAAAAGTGTTTATGAAGGTAAGGGTCGCCATGGTCGATCTGGACAGGATTTTGGGTCGCAGCCAAAAAAGGTTAAGAACCACTGCAATAGGGGAAATGGGCCCTTGTCCGTTAAGAGTGCAAAAATGCTCCCTCCCTGCGCGCCGGAGTACGGGCTTAGCCTAATGGCGGCCCGTAGCAGGATGCCGACAGACCGACTCTATCGGCGATCGAAATCTAATCGATCGAGTCGGTCCGTCGACGAGGACTAGCGTGTTTCTGTCTCTCACTTTTTTTTCTTTTAAGACTTACCCCTTTAATAAGGAGACAGGGCCTCTGCATAAAGGCGGCCCTGTAATGGGGGGCGAGCCATGCAAAACTCGGGGCGGTTGTAGGGACGCCTCCGCCGTCGCCACAGCCACGGGTATCAGCCAGCGAGCAACGACGGAGACACGGGCCGCCCATCCCGGGCAGGCGCCCAGTAGCAGCCCGTAGCAGGACCCGGGTGAGCAGTCAGACAGTCTATTTAACCGGCGGACCGGAAGGGCGGGCCGAGCTGCTCACCCGAGGAGGAGTGGCGTGTCTCTGTGTCTCCCACTGTTGTTTGTTGTTGTTGTTAAAGATTTACCCTTAGTATCACTAGGGGAACAGGCCCTTGTCCGAAGACGACTCGTTAAGAGGACAAAAATGCTCCCTCCTTGCGCGGGGGAGCACGGGCTTAGCCTAATGGCGGCCCGTAGCAGGATACCGACAGACCGACTCTATCGGCGATCGAAATCTAGCCGACCGAATCGGTCCGTCGACGAGGACTGGCGTGTCTCTCACTTCTTCTTCTTCTTCAATGATTAACCCCTTAGAAGGGGAACGGGCCCTTGTCTAATACGACGGCCCGTCGCAGTTATGGCTGGGGCTATATATGTGCGTACACGGCACGCCGCGCGCACGTGTGCATGTACATATATACACACACACGCGCACGCACACGCCGATGTACGCACACATATAGATAATAAACACCCCTTCCCACTAAGTGGGTTGGGGCACAGGCGCACCAGGCGTCCTGTAGCTGACTTAAAAACAACAATCACGCACATACTCATACACAAACACACACACATACATACACACACTCTAACACGCCCACATATACAAAACACAGAGCCTACCTGGGCGGTTCATATGCCCGCACAAGGGCAGCAAGCGCCCTGTCGTCCAGGGGCCCCACCAAGGCTGGCGCTGATAGCCCCTCCCGGTTCGGAAGCAGGTTGCGCGTCGCACAGCACTCGAGGAGGTAGTGGAGGAGCGGCTGGAGGACCTCCTCCTCGCAGTAAGGGCACACGACAGGGGCAGGGTCATCAGGGTCAAGGACTGACGCACACTTGTAGCCGAGACGGAGGCGGTGGATGTTGGATGCCTCCCGTCTCGGCAGCTTTGGCGGGGGCTGGCGGGCGCCGGTGTTTGTTAGCCTTTTTGTTAGCTGTTTTTTTGTGTTTTTGATTAAGGCGCGAACTGTTATCTCACGTCGGGTCCGGTGTACCGTTGCCTGCTTTCTCCAGTTGATAGAAGCCGTGAGACAACACAATAACCTTTTAGTTAAATGATGTGGGTTATGTGTTGGCCGAGCGGAGCCGTTAAGTTCACTTTGAGTTCACTTAATTTACTCTCTCTCTGGTTGATTAAATGGTTGTATTGCTTTTTAAATATATTAACAGAATAGTTATAGTATTTTGTGGACGAGTCGTAAGTCGTACGCACACTCCGAGAAGTCCTGTGCTCTCGTCCGCCGCCCGCCCTGATCTGCCGGCTTCTCTTGGTACAGGAGCGGCCAGCGGATAGCATGCTTGCTGAATCAGCACCGTTCCCACGGCAAGGAGCACCTCCTAAGCACAACGTAGCGTCTGTGTGTAACGTCCTGGCGCCACTGGGCCATGGCGATACGACATACAGTCACACATTCACATTATGTTATAATATACACATTACATCGCTCGGTCACGGAAAAAGTCGCGACCTCGCGGCTCACCCGACCCTTAAAATCAGTGTACCTACCCATGTTACAGTCGCACAATGTGTACTAGTTAAACGAGGGCCTATTATGGTTGCATGTACAAAAAAATATATATACAAGTCAGAGCCCACCTAACGATACAACATCGGGAAATGCCAATGACTATAAAAATAATCATGGAAGTAACAATAAATGGGCAAAGTACATACAGGGCGAGGTAAACAGGAAGCTCAGCACTATTCCGAGAAAACAAAATAATAGCTGGAGTAGTCATTTACAAGATACATCCTAGAAAAATAAATTGACTAAATTGTCATTAGGATACATGGTAACGGAGCTATTTGGAATAGTAATAAGAAAAGGAAAAAAATCCTTGAAGAAGATTTGAGACAAACTGAGTCTTCGAGTCACAATGCGTACGAACTTAGCGCGGTGGGGCAACTCTTGCCTGAAGATGGTTGTACAAAGTCAGAGCCCGCTTAACAAGGCAGAACAGGGGGATGACAATGATGATAAAAAGAACCACCGGCAAGATCAGTGATGGGTAATGTACATATGGGGCAAGGTAAACCGGTAGAGAGTCATGGACAGCTGACTCCAATTCCGAGAAATTTGAAAAGGTTAGCTCGGAAAGGCTATTTGTCACATACTTCATCCTAGAAAAGGTGAGATTCACTAAACTGTTAATAGGATAGATTGGGATGGCATTTGTGGCCGCAAATCCATGAAGGAGCTTCTCCGGAAAGGCTGTCAAATTGACAGAACGTAGGGAACAAGTCACCCGTACCGCCAGGTGACCTGCAACCTCTCTATAAGTTGAATCTTCAGGACAGACCACTGTCACAAACACTGGTAGTGTGAAAAAGAAGTAGTGAAATCCGGAGAACCTCCTGTGGAAAAGTGATTAAGGGACGAAGTGATGAGAGAGAGCTTTAGAAGCATCTGACTGGGTTAACACCACTAACTCCTGATACTCCGTTTTTCAGGTCTACAGCACTATAAAAGAAAATCCTGTCACCAAGTGGTGAAATCACCGTTGTAACAAATCTCACTGAAATATATAAATCCAGCATAAATAGTTAAAGTAATTCCAGCATTAATAAACATCAAATTCAAAAGACAAATTTCCACCTATCCTCCGACCGGAACGAACGTGGATGACTGACATCAGAGATGTCAAAAATAATTCCCGTAACGGTTAGCAGTGGTATGTCAAGGAAAAGGAAAGCAAGTAAGACTTGTCTGCGTACTTCCAAAGCTGAAAGGTATTCACATGCTGGATACAATAAAAGTTAGGGACAGCATCTGCCCAAGTGTGGTTAAGTCTGTCTTTGCAGAGAAAAATGTCTGTTTCAAGCAGAAGCACATGAGGTTCAAGGTTAAAAGTACCTATCCCTATGGTAGTCTACACCCTCGACTATTACGGTCCCAACAACTAAGGAGACTGACTGCCCTGCATCAACTCAGCAATAAAAAGAAAATAGTGAGTAAGAGTGAAAAGTATTACTCAAGCACTCCCCTCTCGCATGAAAAAGATGCAGGCAAAAGCTCAGGAACCAAATAAATTAGTAATTGCGAGGACGCAGGTTATAGTCGTGTGTTGGAAAGATAGACAAAGCATCGTCAGGCTGAGGCAAACAGGCGGTTCTCGCTGGTTCAACTAAAGTCGAATCGATGACCTCAGGCTGGGCGTCTGTCTTTTTGAGGCGATCACTATGCACAATTTCATATGAATTAAAAATGAGATCATAAAGCTCAAATTTGTGACCACCTAGTTGCCTAACTATCTGGCGTGGGCCCACGAATTTAGGGGACAACTTCGAATGTCTCTCTGGGACTCGAATCATAACAAAGTCACCCACTTTCAAGGAAACAGGGGCGGCACGCTTGTGTTGCTGCAAGCACATAGTCTCAGATGTAGCCTGTAGTCTCTTTTTGACTTCTCTATGAATGTCTGTGAAAACCTTGAGTTGAACCTTAGAATAATCATCTACATTATATACAGGTGAATGAGAACTACCAAGCAGGTCATACGGGAGTCTCTTCTCAACCCCAAAAATTATGTAGTGGGGAGATTGTCCCGTTGACTCACAAACACTGCTGTTTATGCTTGCTGCAACATATGCTAGCCAGTCCTCCCATGTATGCTGAAGTCCGCTAACGACCGGGCGCAAGACATCTAAAATCTTCCTATTCGCGCGCTCAACAAGGCCGTTGCTGGCTGGGTGATAACTGACTGTAAAAGATTGTGTAATGGCAAACTGTTTGCATATTTCTGCTAAAAGTTGATTTCGAAACTCGGTTCCATTATCACTTAACAACAGCCTAGGTGTGGAATACGGACAAATGAGATGAGTTATCAGGGCATGAGCAATGGACTTAGCAGATTTATCTTGCACCGGGGCTAACACAACGTACCGAGACAAGTGATCTACAGGGAAGCTGTAGCAAGTCAATAGAAACTACATCCCAAGGCCGGGCAGGGGGCGGGTATTCTAGGATCGGCGCAGGCCGAGGCACCGTCCCTTTATGTTGGGCACACTTGACACACTTAGCCACATACGCGTCAATATCTACACGCATAGTTGGCCAAAAATAGACCGCTCGGGCCGCTGTTAGTGTGCACTCCCTCCCCGGGTGACCAGCAATGATTGCGTCATGAACTAAGTTCAGCACCGCCGGTACATAACACTCCGGTATCACAAATTGTGCGACAGACTCCTTTTTGCGGGGCCAGTAGCGGCACAGGACACCGTCCTGTGACAAGAAAAATTGTGAAAAAGACACAGGTAGTGGCGGGAGACTTGTTTCGTCACCCGACTCCAGTGCGTATATTACCTTACCCCAAAAGTCATGGCGACGCTGGGCTGCTGCTAAATCCTTAAGACCGAAATTTTGAATTTTAGTAAGCGCTTCTGCCACTGAGCCAACAGGTACGTTCCTAGACAGTGAATCCGCGACGACATTCGCGCGGCCAGGTAAATACTTAAAGGTTGGCCCAAACTCCTGGATAGTCAGGTACCACCGGGCGAGGCGACCGGTGAGGTTTCTACCCTTAAAAATCTCGGTGACTGGCGCGTGGTCCGTAAAGACAGTGATAGGATAGCCAAGGATAATATCCCTAAAATGTTTAAGAGCCCAAACAACCGCTAGGGTTTCCTGGTGGGTCACTGAATAGTTCGACTCAGCCTGGTTTAAAGTACGACTTGCGTACGCAATAGCGTAATTTTTACCGCGAGCGTCCGGTTGCATCAAAACAGCACCAAGACCCAGGGCTGAGGCATCTGTAAAAAGTGTAAAAGGGACGTTGTAGTCCGGGAATGCCAAGGCTGGAGCGTTGATTAACGCTGACTTCAAGTCTGTAAAACTCTTGTGTTGTGGGGCATTCCAATGAAAAGGTACCTCTTTCTTTAAGAGTTGCGTTAGAGGCGAAGCAATTTTGGCAAAGCCTTGTATGAAAGGCCCATAGTAGCCGGACAACCCAAGGAAAGACCGAACGTTTTCGACGGTTTGGGGTTGCGGAAAATTCTTTATGGCCGATATTTTATCGTCCATCGTGTGGATACCATCTCCATCAACAGTGTGGCCTAAAAAGGTGATTTTCGCCTTTAAAAATTCACATTTAGTCAGCTTGGCCTTAAGGCCAGCGTCTCTCAGTTTAAGCAGAACCGCTTCTAGTTTAGCTAGGTGACTGGCGCCATCCTTGCTGCAGATGATTAAATCATCTAAATATGCATAGACTTCTTTGCCTATCATGTCTGAGAACAATGTGTTGATCATCCTCTGAAAAGTAATGGGTGCGGTTTTGAGGCCGAATGGCATCCTTAACCATTCAAAATGACCGCTAGGGGTACTGAAGGCTGTAATCTCTCTGGATTCAGCTGCCATCGGCACCTGCCAGTACCCACTTAAAAGGTCAAGACTACTGAAAATAGTATTCCCTTGCCCCAGGGACATTAACAAGTCACCTAAAACAGGCAGAGGGTACCTATCATCCTCAGTCACCTCATTTACTTTCCTAAAATCGATGACAGGCCTGAAACTCCCGTCCTTTTTAGGGACTAGAAACAAGGGCGAGTTCCACGGAGATCGGGAATGCTGAATAACACCCTGGTCCAACATATCTTTAACCTGTTCATCTACAACCTGCCTTTGACTGTGTGGGAGTCTGTACGCAGGAATGTACACCGGTTTGGTGTCGGGTTTAACCCTAATGTTGTGTTCTGTCGTAGCAGTCGCACCTAAAGGTTCACCGGGCAGGGCAATGACATCACGAAACTGATGTAAAAGCTTCAGAAGCGGGCCCTTAAGCTCGGGATAATCGACCTCTTTGACTAAAGAATCGACAGATGAGGCCTGACAAGATGTGTCGCCGGCGGCGGGTTGACCCACTGCGCCGACACAAGGCCGCTTTAACTCTAAAGGGTCTGGGGACACCTGTCCGTCGAACGCTAAAGCGCGACCCAAAATGACTCCATTTCTGAGTTTCACTGGACCGCCAGTGGCATTAACCACTAAAGCTACGGTCCTACTTCCCTCGCGCACCGTGTTAAGGGTGGACTCTATCGCTAGCGTGTTGACACAACTAGGCCCTTCTAGGCAGATGTCACAACCTACGGTGGCGTTAGGGACTGACACAGGGATGTGCATCGCGGTTCGTTGAGGGATATCGTGATTCCCCACGACTATCGCACTGACATTTTTCCATCCCCTGCAAACGTCAGCTGGTGTTGGTGGTTGACCATGAAGTGAGGTGGTGCCCGCGCCATGCACCGGCACCGTGGAAAGAGTCGGCACGGTATGCACTACCGACTCAGGAGAAACACTTTCCCGACCCTTGTTGGGTATTTCTCTTCTTTCCCAGGGAGAAGCGAGGCGCACAGGTTGATCCATGGCCTGAAACACCTCCCTTGAAACCTTACTGTATTACTATCTGGAAGTATTACCACCGCTCAAATTTCGTGTTCCTTCCCCTCAGTGACAATAAGAAAATGGGGCGTTGCAGCATAGACTATGTTCACACAGGACGTTACATGTTAGTGGCCGCCGAGTACCAAAACGCGGACGGCGAGCCTGCAGCCAGGGCCTCCTTCAGCTCCCTGACAACCCAGAAACGGGTTACGCTAAATGGAAGAGGCTATTAACCGGCGGACCGGAAGGGCGGGCCGAGCTGCTCACCCGAGGACTGGCGTGTCTCTCACTGTTGTTTGTTGTTGTTGTTAAAGATTTACCCATAGTATCACTAAGGGAACAGGCCCTTGTCCGAAGACGACCCGTTAAGAGGACAAAAATGCTCCCTCACTGCGCGGGAGAGTGTTGGTGGTAGCGAGTGTTCTCAAGTGCTAATAGGTTCCCGGATAGAGAAACTCAATATCCGTTAGGGTTACTTTTTTGGACAAAAATCACAAAGGTCACTGACACGGACAAGACACTAAGAAAAGGTGTTTGTGTGGGTATGCGTTTGTGTGAATGTTGTGAAGTGTGGGTAACATTTAAGTGTTGGTGTATGTGTATAACAATGTGTACGAATGGACGACAAGAGGACATGGACGGACAAGTAACAAGAGATAAACAATTAGACGCACAGGAAACAGCGAGACAGGAGCACGAACGAAAACATTGACACAAAGTAAAAATGAACATAGTCTATGCTGCAACGCCCCATTTTCTTATTGTCACTGAGGGGAAGGAACACAAAATTTGAGCGGTGACTGCTACAGATATTCCCCCCCCAGTGACTTCATAGAAGGAACGATATCTTCCTGGTGCGGACTGGTGCAGACGGTGTTGTTTCGGCGACGGAGAGATGGGGCGCCTGGTCTGGGGCCAGCAGGTACGCCGGCTTGACCCTGTCTATGGAGACCGCGTCCTGAGAACCATGTTTGTCGATCGTGACAGTCTTTCTGGTCCGTCTCAGGACGCGGTAGGGTCCTCGGTAGGGCTGCTGCAGGGGCCGCCGAACGGCATCCACGCGCACGAAGACGTGGGTACAGGTGTCGAGGTCCTGGTTGACGAAGGTCTTCTTCGGGGAAGAGCGAGGCTGCACCGGCTGGAGGCTCCTCATGGCACCTTTGAGGCGGGCGGCGAAGTCCTGGACGCCGCAGGGGGCGGTGTCAGGTGTGGGCGCCAGCAGTTCGCCTGGGAGCCGGAGGTTGGTGCCGTACACTAGCTCAGCCGAGGAGTGGTGCAGGTCTTCCTTCAGGGAGGACCTGATGCCGAGGAGGACCAAGGGAAGAGCCAGGGACCAGTTGTCGCGTTGGGTGGATGCCATGAGGGAGGATTTCAGCTGCCGATGGAAGCGCTCGACCATGCCGTTAGCCTGCGGGTGATAGCTTGACGTTCTGAAGCGGCGGATGCCGAGGAGGGTCATAACTTTGTTCCACACGTTAGCCTCGAACTGGCCGCCGCGGTCTGAGATGAGGCTGAGAGGGACGCCGAACCTGGAGACCCAAGTAGCGATGAAGGCGTGGGCGACGGCATCCGTAGTGATGTCAGCGATGGGGGCGGCCTCGGGCCAGCGTGTGAAACGATCCACGCAGGTGAGGATGTAGCGGTGGCCTGCGGAGGGTGGCAGGGGACCAACAAGGTCGATGTGGACATGGTCGAACCTCTCCGTGACGGGCGTGAAGGTGCCGGGTGGAGAGAGTGTGTCGCGTCACCTTGGAGACTTGGCAGTCAGTGCAGGTTTTGGTCCATAGTCTGACGTCTTTGTTAATTCCCTCCCAAATGAAGCGGGACATCATCAGGCGCTGCGAGGCTCGAATGCCAGGATGAGAGAGGTCGTGAAGCTGACGGAAGGCCTGGTAGCGGTGTCGCTGTGGCAGGTAGGGACGGATGGTGGCCGTGGAGACGTCAGCGTAGAGAGTGACCTCGGTGCCTGGGAGTGTGATTTTCTTCACTTTAAGCGCCGGGTTGTCCAGAAGCTTCTCCAGCTCTGCGTCGCCGGACTGATCGGCGGCTATGGCGGCGTAATCAAGTGAAGAGGACGTCACAGCGGTAATGTTGCGTGAGAGGGCGTCAGCTGGAGCGTTGTCCGCACCTCTGATGTACCGGATGTCAGTGGTGAACTGCGAGATGTAGTCCATGTGGCGGAGTTGACGTGGGGCATAAGAGTCTTTGTTCCTCAGGAAGGTTGTAGTGAGGGGCTTGTGGTCGGTGAACACGTGGAAACGCCGGCCTTCAATGAAGTAGCGGAAACGTTTGACAGCCTTGAAGATGGCGAGAAGTTCCTGTACTTGGCTTCAGACTTAGAGAGCTTACGGGAGAAGAAGGCGATCGGCTTCCAGGCGTTGTCGATGAACTGTTGTAGGACAGCACCAGTCCCAGTGTCGGAGGCGTCTGTTGCTATGGAGATCTCCGCGTCATGGGCAGGGAAGGACAGCATGACTGTGTCGCTGAGAGCCTTCTTAGCAGCGAGAAAGGCGGCGTCAGCGTCCGGAGTCCAGGCGAGAGTGACAGACTGGCCACGCTTGCAGGGCTTCACCATGGCGTAGAGGGGCTGGAGCATGAGAGAGCAGTGTGGGACGAAGCGGTTGTAGAAGTTAACCATACCCAGGAATTCCTTGAGTTGGCGCTGGGTGGACGGCTTCGGGAACTGCTGGATGGCTTCAGTCCTCGAGTTGAGTGGAGCGATGCCCTCTGGAGTAACAGTGTGGCCAAGGAAGGTGAGGGAAGTAACACCGAGCTCAGACTTGTCCACGTTGATCTGTACTCCGTAGTCTTGCAAGCGGGTGAGGACTTCGTGAAGGTGCTGTTTGTGAGAGGCTTCATCCGGGCTAGCGATGAGTAGATCGTCTATGTAGGCGAAGCAGAAGGGTAAGCCGCGGAGAACTTCGTCGATGAAGCGTTGAAAGGTCTGGGCCGCATTCATGAGTCCAAACGGCATCCTGATGTATTCAAAGAGACCGAAGGGCGTGATGACGGCAGTCTTCGGTATATCGTCAGGATGGACTGGAATCTGGTGAAAGGCCTTGACGAGGTCCACACGTCAAAAGATGGTGGAACCAGCAAGTTGAGACGAGAATTCCTGGATGTTTGGCACCGGGTATCTGTCCATCTTAGTGCGCGAGTTAAGGGCTCGGTAGTCTCCACAGGGACGTATGTCGCCGTTCTTCTTGGGGACGACGTGGAGGGCTGATGACCAGTTGCTGCTACTGGGCCGTACAATACCTTGACGCAACAGAGACTCGAACTCGGCCTTGGCTTGACGGTAGCGTTCAGGAGCTAAGCGACGGGCCTTGGCGTGTACTGGAGGTCCTGTAGTCTCTATGTGATGCGTAACGTGGTGCTTGACGGGCAGGCTGGCCGAATAGGGTTGTGTCAGCGTGGGAAAGGACTTGAGCAGGGCGGCGAACTGGTGGTCCTTGTGAACGACGGCAAGTTGCGAGCTGTCACCTGGTGCTGGTTGAGCATTGGAGAAGATGGAAGTGAGCGGGTCAACCAACCTCCGTCCTTTGACGTCGACTTAGAGGTTGAAGTGCCTTAGGAAGTCAGCTCCGAGGATTGCCTGCGAGACGTTCCCGACGTAGAAGGTCCATTCGAAGCAACGTCGTAGGTAAAGGTCCACTTGCATGGTGTGTCGCGAGTAGACAGGTATTTTGGTACCGTTGGCGGCGTACAGGTGCAAGAGCGGAGGTAGAGTTCGCTGACTGGCGGTTGCTGGGATAATACTGACATCAGCGCCGGTGTCAATCAGGAACTTTGTGTTGGAACGGCAATCATGAAGGTGGAGCAGCGCCGAGGGTTGATGACGAGCGCTATGCTGCACTAGTGCTCGTCCTTGGAGTTTGACGCCTTGTAAGTGCACGGGGTGGTACACCTCGTAGCTTTCTCGCCGAAGTTGTTGTGGTACCAGCAGAGTCCTGGGCTTTTCGAACGGGAGCGGCGCCGACGTCGGTGAGGAGTGGGGGAGCGAGAGCGGCGGCGATCGAGCCGCTCCTCAAGAGAGGTGACTTTCGTCGCGAGCAGGGAGACTTGCTTGACGAGTTCGTTGAATTGAGTGGTCCTTTCGGAGACGACGGAAGACACTGAGGAAGTTAGCGGTCCAGGTAGAGTTGCCATGAATTCGTCTGCTAACTTGGCAATGGCGTCGGGCTTTAGGTCGTCCTTAACGCTGAAGAGGCTGCGCTGGACAGCAGGGGGCAGACGTTGGTAAAACAGCTGTTTGAACAAGTCTGGGTCGAAAGACTGGTACTTTTCGCCGAGCAGCTGCTTCATGCGGCGTAGGAGGTCCGTCGGTTTCTCATTACCCAACTCTTCTTTGGAGAGGAGTTCACGGAGGCGGGTGACGACAGAAGACTGAAGGCGTTGGAGTAGGGCAGTCTTCAGGTCTTCATAGGCATGATCAGAGTTGTAGGCTGAGGCGATGACGTCAGAGACTTGTGGAAGGACGTCGGCGGGCAGGAGGCTAACAGCGTGAGTGTACTGAGTAAGGTAGTAATTTTGGCAGTCTTGAATCCGCACTCCAAAATCGAGAACCATATGGACGGGTCCTGTGAGCAGAAGGGCGGCGCTTTGAAGGACACCGCCGCCGCAGCGGAAGAGTTGTCGTCGTCAGACATGGTGAAGTTGAACGGTGTTGGCAAGGGCGCTGGCGTACAACGGGCCAGGAGCCACGGCAGTCCGTGAGAGTAGAACGAACTGCGTGTAGTATAGGCACTGGCGCGTGCTAGGGACCTCAGTGGCCCGGGGAGTGAACCAGTGTCCAAGAAAGCACTGTAAAACAACACTGTACACTTAGTGGGAACACTGTGAAAGTAACTGTTGCTGGGGACTTGCTGCACTGAACTGTTGCTGGACACACTGCACTGTACACATAGATCCACAAGTGTAGGATAATCCAAGAGGGCGGTGGTAGATCCAGGGGGCGGTGGTTAATCCAGGGGGCAGCTAGTAATCCCAGTGGGGTGTCACACTGTGTCTGCGTGTACACTGAGTCTGCGGTGTGTGGTGGCGTATACACTGAGTCTGTATGGCGTGTACACTGAGTCTGTGTGTGGCGTGCACACTGAGTGTGTGGCACTGTGTCTCAGTAATGTGTCGCACTGTGTTTGAGTGTTCACTGAGTCTAGTGTGCGTGTCACACGGTGTGCGTGTCTCAGTCGCCGGACCAGCGGAAAGGCAGGAAGGAGGTGAGTGGGTGGGTGGGTGAGGGCTGGGAGGAGCACCAGGGGGCACTAAGGAAGCCTGGAGGAGGCGTTGAAGGTGCCTAGAGAAGGCGCACAGAGGGTGCCTGGAAGAGGCGCACAGAGGGTGCCTGGAAGAGGCGCACAGAGGGCGCCTGGGGAAGGGGCACAGAGGGTGCCTGGGGGAGGGCGGGGGAGAAACCCTGTAGGTGGCAACTACGCCCACGGCGTAATATTTCTCCCGCCCCGTGGCTCAATCCCACGAACCCCAAGCGGAGGTGAGATTTATTGCCCCAGGAGAGGGTAGGACGAATGAATCAGATACTTCTGACTCAGGTCCACCCTCTGGGAGAAAGTGCCCTTCAACGGCACTGGTTTTAAGCCACCTAGAACCTTAGCAACACTGCAGGGTCACCAATTGTTGGTGGTAGCGAGTGTTCTCAAGTGCTAATAGGTTCCCGGATAGAGAAACTCAATATCCGTTAGGGTTACTTTATTGGACAAAAATCACAAAGGTCATTGACACGGACAAGACACTAAGAAAAGGTGTTTGTGTGGGTATGCGTTTGTGTGAATGTTGTGAAGTGTGGGTAACATTTAAGTGTTGGTGTATGTGTATAACAATGTGTACGAATGGACGACAAGAGGACATGGACGGACAGTAGAAGATAAACAAGTAACAAGAGATAAACAATTAGACGCACAGGAAACAGCGAGACAGGAGCACGAACGAAAACATTGACACAAAGTAAAAATGAACATAGAGTCTATGCTGCAACGCCCCATTTTCTTATTGTCACTGAGGGGAAGGAACACGAAATTTGACCGGTGACTGCTACAAGAGCACGGGCTTACCCTAATGGTGGCCCGTAGCAGGGTGCCGACAGACCGACTCTAACGGCGATCGAAATCTAGCCGACCAAGTCGGTTTGTCGACGAGGACTGGCGTGTCTCTGTCTCTCACTGCCTTCCTCCTCCAAAATGTATCCCCTAATATCACTAGGAGAAACGGGCCCTTGTCCGAAGACGCCCGTTAAGAAGACAAAAATGCTCCCTCCCTGCGCGGGGGAGCACGGGCTTAGCCTAATGGCGGCTCGTAGCAGTATGCCGACAGACCGACTCTATCGGCGATAGAAATCTAGCCGACCGAGTCGGTCTGTCGACGAGGACTGGCGTGTCTCTCTCTCACACGGGCGGCGGGGTACATATATATATATATATATATATATATATATATATATATATATATATATATATATATATATATATATATGTGTATATATATATATATATATATATATATATATATATATATATATATATATATCTATATAGATATATATAGCTATATATATATATATATATCCTCCGACGAAGCCCGGCTTGATTCGGTCGAGGTGTTGAGGTGTCGAAGCGTTGTGGTCGACACAGTAGCTGGAATTGAGGTGTTGAGGTATCGAAGTGTCGGGGTCTTGGTGCTGACGGTTGGGGCCGTTGGTAGGGTGGAGATGGTAGTTGTGATGAGCACCCAGAACGACTCTCGAGCGGACGCCTTGAAGGGTCGTTACAATGTAGAGTCTTGTTAGGGATGCTTTGAGGCTGGTGCGGAGGGAGTGAAATCTTGGGCAGTGCCGTAGGAAGTGTTCTGGTGTGTCAGGCTGTGTGGGGCACCACAGGCAATGTGGCGTTGTTTGGGTGGCAGAGAGCGGGTCAAGTCAATGTTGGGATAGGATAGTGGCGAAGAGTGAGGAGACGATGTCACTTTGTGATAGGTGGTGACCGTCTTGGTGTTGCGCCTGTGGTCTAGTGAAGGAAGGCCTGCCTTTGCCTGCAGGGCCAGGATGGGAGATGACCTGAAGACGCTGAGGGCAACTCTAGAGGGTCGCGAGACAAAGTGCACTGCCTGGCTGGGAGACTTTGTTTACAACCGTTTCAGAGTTCGGCGCTGTCTCCAGCGAGAGGGCGTCTGTAAATCACTTATCTTGAGACCAGAAGTGAAAATAGCTACAGTTACTTAAACTAACAATTATCGATCAGGAAATTAATTCATTCTTAAGCTGCTGGAGAGCAAAATAAGAAAAATACGAAACCTCCCAGTTGTGTTTTGCCTGTTTTGGGCCGCTCAGGGGGAGGCTGCGGACCGCGGCACATTCGCCACGTTTTGACGTTTGGCTCCAAACGACAACATTATTATTTTTTTTTTTCCGAAATAGAAAAGAGGAACCGAGTTAAGTCAAAATAGTACTTTCGTGGTGTTTCTCCGAGTCGCCGAGTGCGGCGCTGCACGGAAAGTGTGTGTGTGTGTGTGTGTGTGTGTGTGTGTGTGTGTGTGTGTGTGTGTGTGTGTGTTACAATATATAAACAGAAATAAATGAGTATAACTGTATGAGTATTCTTTTTACAGCACAGAGAACAACTCAAGGACAACAAAAAAATGTAAAAAAAAAAAAAAAAAAAGCCCAGCAACTGTTGCTCTCATATAGCGATTAGAGTGGCCAAAAGAGAGGTCAGTTTCGGATGGAGAGAATACAGAATCTCTCTCTCTCTCTCTCTCTCTCTCTCTCTCTCTCTCTCTCTCTCTCTCTCTCTCTCTCTCTCTCTCTCTCTCTCTCTCTCACACACACACGATTCCACAACTACGTATACAGTGATCCCTCGCCATATCGCGATTCACTTATCGCGGTCTCACTGTATCGCGGATTTTTAAATTGTATATATCTAGTTTCGTATCGCGAATTTTTCGCTGTATCGCGGGATTTTGCGGTATTGAGGTATTTTAATATATTCATTATTTTAACTATTTTTGCAGTAAAAGAAGCATTTTCTAGCCTAAAAAATTGAAAACAATATCAAAAAAAAATATTTAGAACATATTAAAAGAATATTAAATCGAAATAAAATACGTAGCGAACAGCAGATGAGTAGACAAAGACTCGCACCTATGGAAAACCCAGTTATGGCCACTTCCGCTTGAGCTAGTTTGCCCACGTGAGATCGTACACGGCACACTACTGGCTGATGGATGGGAGGCGACCAACCAGAGCACTGTGTTCTGTATCCTGGGCGCTGATTGGCTCAGGGACCGAAGCATTTGTTGGTTCGTGAGTGGTTAGCTCGGAGACAAAGGGAGAGTGTGTTACAGTTGTCTACCGTTTAATGCTACGAAAATTTGGCAGTGAGGACCCAGACATGATGAGGCAATGACTACACTTGGACAAGACATAAGTCCAAAACCTGCTCAACATGATTACTCCAAGCTTATCTAGTTTCGTGGAACTCTTTGGGGTACTGGAATAAACACGCGGATAGCTACTGAACCGATCAGCTGATACGCTCTTCTTCTTCTTGTGACCGCAACTTACCGACCTCACGAGAAATTAACCGACATGTTGGTGACTGAGTTTCTGACTAGAATTTCGATGAATTTCCCGTGAAATGTAGCCGAATATGAATCTCTCTCGAGAAACTAGTGGTTGGGTGACCGAGTTCACACGGGCTGGGGCGAGATTCACAGAGATGCGTGCTCATATAAATAATATATATAAAATATAATATATAAAATATATTATATAAATAATAAAAGAAATATAAGGTCCCTACTTCACGGATTTTCGCCTATCGCGGGAGGTTCTGGAACCTATCCCCCACGATAGACGAGGGACCACTGTATATATTTTTATCTTCAGTATTTTAACATGGGAGACGATGTGTGTGTGTGTGTGTGTGTGTGTGTGTGTGTGTGTGTGTGTGTGTGTGAGAGAGAGAGAGAGAGAGAGAGAGAGAGAGAGAGAGAGAGAGAGAGAGAGAGAGAGAGAGAGAGAGAGAGAGACCAGTGCAATACATTATATAAACAGAAAAAAAAAATCAAACACACACACACACACACACACACACACACATACGTCTGCCTCGCAACCAGAAGGACCAGGGTTCGATTCCCCGGCTGGGAGAGATAAGTTGGGTTTATCTTCTTTCACGTGTAGCCCCTGCGCATTGAGTAGGTAGGCGAAGTCACACAAGGAGTTGTGACCTCGTTGTCGCGGTGTGTTGTGAGTGAGTGGTCTCAGTTCTACCCAAAGATCGGTACTACGAGCTCTGTGCTCTTCCGTAGGGGAACGGCTGGCTGTCTCGAGAGAGACCCGCAGCAGACCAAGAGGTGAATTACACACACACACACACACACACACTTGCACAGACGCACACACACACACATAACACACTCACCCACTTACGCCCCCCCCCTCACACACACACACACACACACACACACACACACACACTGCACCGGTAGCTCAGTGGTAGAGCGTTGCGCTGCCAGGATCCATGGTCTTGCAGGCCCAGCTCAGGGGGATTTTTCCACTGACAGGAGCGGTTACTGTCCCCCCTTGAGAAAGGGGGATGGACTGTGTGGTGGGTGAAGGTCCTGGTAGTACCCAGAGATCGGCTATAAGGAGCTTGCTCGGGTCGGGGGTGGTTATTAGAGGCGTTCTGGCCCTTGAAAAAGAATGCCAGATTAACTGGAAAGCATAATTTTGTACAAAAAAGTGGGTTTACTATTAAAATTTTTTTTGCTTATCCCAGTGTAATTCAAAACAAAGTTATGAATATTGCGAACATTATTCTTCAATAATCTTTGACACAGATGCAGTATTATGATAAATGAAATTATGAAACTTCGGTTGCACAGCAGCCTGAATCTACATGTTCGTTGTTTTTTGGTCTACAAAAACTTATGTACTGTCAGTTGTAGGCACTTGATACAGTAGAGCAATGAATAAATCACGAACACAGACTTTACTTGTTCATTATGTATTTATACCTTGGAGGAAGATTTATACGACTTGGCATTCCAAACCAAAACAAACCTTCTTCTTCTTCTGCTTCTTCTTCTTTTGACCTGTATCCCTTTTCATCGGCTCATCACCATCACTTCTTTTAACTCTCCTCTCTGCCTCTCGTAGTTGCTACATTCTACAATTAGGTGTTCCACTGTTTCTTTCTCCCCAGTGTCCTAGACAGCTACAGCCCTTTGTGTTGGTAAGTCTTGGTGGGAGTGAGTTCGGCCCCTCAACGGCTCATTTCGGTACTGTGCGTGTTCCGGCCTTTTAAATATCTCTTTACCACGAGTTCTACCGGCTAGATTCTGTTCGGTACTTTCCAGATTAAACATTAGTCTTCGTGGCATCTATTAGAAAAATGGTTCAAGCTATACATGCGGCAGGAGATAAGAAAAAAAATGCGAGAATAGTGTAAGCTTGCGTGCGAGTATTTAGCTTGTAATAACAGAATGGTACAGTGTTTCTCACTACTTCACCTGAAAATTGTTAGTATAAACACTTGGGATCAATGTCTTGTAGACTATAGGCACAGTGCATCATGATTTATCACGTGAGAGATTTTAAAGTGTGCGAGTCCTCATAGCTTCAACAGGCCTTGACTCATTTTTAGTTAAAGTAGCTAGCGATAACTGGCAATTCTGGGGGGCCAGAACGCCTCTAATTGCTGGCGATTGTAAGCCCAACTTGTAATCAGGCCGTGGGTGAATACACACACACACACACACACACACACACACCTTCGTGGTAAAGTAGATAACACACTGGAATGCCACCCGACAGGCTGGGGATCGCGCCCTGCTCAAGACGAAAAGTTTTTCGCTGATAGAAATGGTTACTGGATGAGAGAAGGTATGAGGTGGGTGAGGTCGTATTATAGATACTGGTCCAATGACTCAAAGTTTTTGGAGGCTGACGATTACGATTCTGGCACACACACACACACACACACACACATACACACACACACACACACATACACACACAAATTAGATAATAGTTATTATGAAGCATAGAAAATTGCTGCATATATTTGACACATGCACCGTGATTAAAATGAGCCAGATGATTCTAATTAATTTACTAAGTCTTGTTTTATGATAATTATTTTTTAATGAGTCACTCAAGTTTTTATGTCAAGGAATAAGATGATAAAGTATTTGTGGTGGGCAGTAATGACTTCCAATTAGTATACAAAAGCTGTTAAATCCTAGAATGATTTCTTTACCAATTAGAAAGGAGGACTAGGGATGGCAGGGCCTTTCGTGTATATAAATATTGTGGAGTAGTCCGGTAAGGAGCAACACTGTGAGGCAGAATGACGCCGGGAATGGTTCTCCTGGCCGCTGGTCTTCTGTGTGTGTCCGCCCAGCCGCCCTTCCTCGTCCGGAGCTTTGCTTTGCGTCCCATATTAAAGGAAATGCATCCCTCAAGTGACGGTGAGTAACTCCATAAAAATTATTATAATTTAAGTTTCTACCATGCATCGTACAACTGAGTTTATGAATATTTTTATCTTGAATAGATCCCTCTGTCATCTCTATATAGTGTCATGCTGTTCGTTGGCACTTTTTAATCATCATTTTATTGTTGCTGAAGCTTAACGATGTAGAAGTTTCCAACCAAATAGCCAGACCAGTGTTGTGTAGGTTGTGACCATTTAAACCGTAGATTAATATAAATTACAAAGGTAAATGTAAGCTGGGAGTATATGCTATAGCTGTGGGTGACGGCGGTGCTTACCACTTTCCCATTGGACCTCTGAGCCCGAGGTGGGAGAGAACGTAATTAACCCGACATAGGGCCAGTATAAAATCCGGGTAACAATAGCTTATCTTCGCCAGGTTTTCCCAGGTACCCATTTATCGACCATACCGAAAGAAAGGATGGACAGCAGGTGGGCTATACACTGAGGCAGGGTTCCCAGTGTTCCGTTATCACGGATCCGTCGACGTTAATATACGTCAAAATGACGTCACAAAAATGGTGGGCGCTCGGTACTGAGGAGATGGTATCCATCACGACAAACAAAGCATGGACCACATGGACGACAGCGATTTATTGATTGCTGCCTTTGTACTAGCTACTGGATCAGAAGGCAGGCCAGCTAGGAGGAGGTGAATATTCTGGCCACGCCAACAATTATTTCAAGCCTTGAAATTATTGAATTAAATGCTACAGATCATTACATGTGAAATGGCAGGACAACTACACTCGTAGACAACTCAACACACTCTACAAGGGAGCTGTGGTAAAACCCATTCCAAGGCAGACTCTGAGGTCTGCTCTGCTGATGAACAACTAATAAAAAACAACAACTGATTGAATTCTCAACCATCTGCCTGCCTGTTGAATGTCGCTCCCTGTTCACAATATAATTTTGATATGGGAGGAACAGAAATAGTTCGCAAATGACCCATGGGTATTCTCTGCAGCAGAATAATGCATATATTCGCCACAAATCTCCCCGCCACACCTGTGGGTTTGTTTACACCTGGGTGGTGAGGCGGTGTGCGTTGTTGCTACACTTCCAGTTTTCAACAAAATTGATTTGTTGCCAAACGAATAGATGTACATAATACAAATGTATTTATATTATTATTATATTGAAATGAATGTATATGTTATGTTGTATCTAAGTACTTCCATTTCATATTTTCATGATATGTAGAATATTCAACATCAATGGACGGGCCACCACCGCTGCCGATCCGGACCCAAAAGTTACCTTAGGCGGGGTTCTCACTATTCCGTTTTGACGGATCCGTCGACGTTAATGACGTCAAATTTTTATTATTTTTTTTTTTTTACGTCGCGGCCTATAGCGCCGGTAGGCTTTTTCCCGGTGGGGCCTGATGGTCGGCCCAAGGCTTCTTCCCGGTGGGTCCTGATGGTCGGCCCAGCCCGTTCTGGCGCAGGCGAGTGTTTATAGTGGCGCCATCTTGCATTGGCTCATGCTGCCCTCCCGGAGCTCATCTTTAATCCTAGAATCTAGAGTCCGGGTTGATAGGTGGTCTTCTGGACAGCATGTGGGTAGTTTTAAGCCACTCGGCGGCGGCTGAAAAATCCCAGCTTGGTGGCACCGGGCGGGGATTGAACTCGTGTCCTCCTGAACGCGGTGGTGTTACTCTGTCGATTCAGCCACCGCCTCCCCTGAGGTAGTGAAACAGCGGCCGCTCGGCACGGATGATCCACTCCGTCAGTCCATCGCTCATCATTTGTTGACAAACATATGGACAGCATTAACCACAACGACTTCTTGTATATGTTATTTTGTAGCTAAGTACATCTATTTCATATTTTCATATGTAGAATATTCGACATCACTGAACAGACACCACCACCCCTACCCCGGATCCAAAAGTTAACTTGAGTTCATCTCTGGACGGGCTCCGCACGGGGCCCGGGCTCCGTTGATGACTTTACTGACGGTCGACGGATAGTCACGGAATAGTGGAAACCCCGCCTTAGATTCATCTCTGGGCGGGCCGACTGGGGTCCGCGCGCGGAGCCCGGTTCCCACTGTCGTCGCCGTCGATGACGTCATTGACGGTCGACGGGATCGTCAAAACGGAATAGCGGGAACCCGGCCTGACTGCCCTGGCCGAGATTCGAACCTAGTCTAGCAGATTCGTAGACAGGTACGCTTACCACTGCACTGCAGAGGCGTATATATTATACAATTGGTTTATTTGCTAAGGTTATTAGGCAGTGCTAGACATGTCAAGGAATTATAGAGGTAGCGTGGCTAAACACATGGATTAAAAATATTCTAGAGGAACTCTAGGTTTCTACTGGTTTTTCATTGAAATTCCGATGGCGAGCAAAGGGTCTAGGAAGTGTCCATAGGCTCTCTCGCACATTAAACTAACTCAATTTAGGTTATTTACATGTATCGGATACCAAATTTTAGAGCTCCGTGAAGGTGGAGGCGGAACCGGATATCTATTTCTTATAAAATGCTAACTTACTAATGGGGAGCATGCTGTAGTGCTGCGACTTTGCCTGATGGGCGAGCCTCCCATAACTCACTCTACCAGGAGGTACCTCTTTGGCCGACTGGTTAAGGAGTGTCTCTCGTCTCGATGGTCGCGGGTTCGATCCCCGGCGCCGGCTAAACCTTTCCTTGTCTGGATTAATTTCTCGGGTGTTTCGATACACGCAGAGATCGTGTGGGAGTGTAGTAAAAGAGAAAATTCTGGCGTTACACTGGTGGCAAGGCGGTGGCATTCTCTTCTGTGGTTCTGATGTGTCACCCCGAGTGGGTAACAGGTAGAGTGATGGCCCATGCTCTCCGAAGTTCATAGAAAATGGGAAAGCTCAACACACAGAAATTAATCTACATAGGAATGGGGAGCCGTGTAGTGCGGCGATTTTGCCTGATGGGCGAGCCTCCCATAACTCACTCGACCAGGGGGCTGCCTCTTTGGCCGACTGGTTAAGGAGTGGCTCTCCCGTCTCGCTGGTCGCGGGTTCGATCTCCGGCGCCGGCAAAATCTTTCCTTGTCTGGATTAATTTCTCGTGTGTTTCGTTACACGCAGAGGTCGTGTTGGAGTGTAGAAAAGAGGAAAATTCTGGCGTTACAATACATCTGAGGTGCGTCGCTTCACTCACTCGCCGTCCATACTCCCGGTACAACACCGGTACTTCTCTCGAGCAAGCTCCCACGCCGCTATCCTGTCCATCCCAAGTTCCTCCCTGCAGGATCGGCTGTCTTGCCGCAGCCATGAGTTACTCAGGGTTGTCTCGTACAGAAACAACCCTGCGAGCAGGATCGATTTCTGGGAAACGCGCCACGTGCCCATATACGTAGGTTACGGATAAAACGGCGTAAGTTAAAATGTTAATTTTTGCAGACGCGGACACAACTACTGATTACTTTTACCTCCTTGTTTGGGGTCGCAGACGCGAGATTTTTTAGATATATTACAGTACATCTTATGCAGTATAAAGTGATGAGTTTCAGCCTCACTTAATTAAATGTACTACATTTAAGTGTTACCAGAAAGCGGGACGGGGACCTAAAGGCTGATTCACACTATACGTAAAGTGACCGTCACGGAACGTACCGTTCCGGACCAACAAAGTATTCTTCAATGGGAAACACATTGTTGTGTTCACACTGCTACGGACCTGCACGTCTCCGGCGTGGACCTTCACCACCAGTTGCCGGTCGGGATTGTCGGCGAGAATATTTTCCAGGTCCGCGCCGGTACGGCCCAGTCCGGTGTGGTTCCTTCTACCATCCACTTATCCGAAGACATCCCATCCGATCTGCGCATGCGCGGGCTTTGTTTACAAACAGAGGGTGGATGAATTGCGACACGGTAGCGTGTCTTTTGTCGATTCCCTATCGTGATACGTCCCACCTAAGTTTATTTTTTATCTTATTAAAAGTAAATGACGACGTGTGTTTTGAATTTGAAAATTTCTTGAAATATGAATTTTTTTTTTCCTGCACCCCTTGTATGTCAGTAAATGTGATAAATGAAATATCCTACACCCCTTGTATGTCGGTAAATGTGATAAATGAGATAACCTACACCCCTTGTATGTCGGTAAATGTGATAAATGAAAGAACCTACACCCCTTGTATGTTGGTATATGTGATAAATGAAATAGCCTGCACCCCTTGTATGTCGGTGTGATTAGTGAAATAACCTGCACCCCTTGTATGTCGGTAAATGTGATAAATGAGATAACCTGCACCCCTTGTATGTCGGTAAATGTGATAAATGAGATAACCTACACCCCTTGTATATCAGTAAATGCGATAAATGAGATAACCTGCACCCCTTGTATGTCGGTAAATGTGATAAATGAGATAACCTGCACCCCTTGTATATCAGTAAATGCGATAAATGAAATAACCTGCACCCCTTGTATGTCGGTAAATGTGATAAATGAGATAACCTACACCCCTTGTATATCAGTAAATGCGATAAATGAAATAACCTACACCCCTTGTATGTCGGTAAATGTGATAAATGAGATAACCTACACCCCTTGAATATCAGTAAATGCGATAAATGAAATAACCTGCACCCCTTGTATGTCGGTAAATGTGATAAATGAGATAACCTGCACCCCTTGTATGTCGGTAAATGTGATAAATGAGATAACCTGCACCCCTTGTATGTCGGTAAATGTGATAAATGAGATAACCTGCACCCCTTGTATGTCGGTAAATGTGATAAATGAGATAACCTGCACCCCTTGTATGTCGGTAAATGTGATAAATGTGATAACCTGCACCCTTGTATGTCGGTAAATGTGATAAATGAGATAACCTACACCCCTTGTATGTCGGTAAATGTGATAAATGAGATAACCTGCACCCCTTGTATGTCGGTAAATGTGATAAATGAGATAACCTGCACCCCTTGTATGTCGGTAAATGTGATAAATGAGATAACCTGCACCCCTTGTATGTCGGTAAATGTGATAAATGTGATAACCTACACCCCTTGTATGTCGGTAAATGTGATAAATGTGATAACCTACACCCCTTGTATGTCGGTATATGTGATAAATGAGGTAACCTGCACCCCTTGTATGTCGGTAAATGTGATAAATGAGATAACCTGCACCCCTTGTATGTCGGTAAATGTGATAAATGTGATAACCTACACCCCTTGTATGTCAGTAAATGCGATAAATGAGATAACCTGCATCCTTTGTATGTCGGTAAATGTGATAAATGAGGTAACCTACACCCCTTGTATGTCGGTAAATGTGATAAATGAGATAACCTGCACCCCTTGTATGTCAGTAAATGTGATAAATGAGGTAACTGCACCCCTTTGTATATCAGTAAATGTGATAAATGAGATAACCTACACCCTTTGTGTGTCGGTAAATATGATAAATGAGATAACCTGCACTCTTTGTATGTCAGTAAATGTGATAAATGAGATAACCTGCACCCCTTGTATGTCGTTAAATGTGATAAATGAGATAACTTGCACCCCTTCTATGTCAGTAGATGTGATATGAGATACCCTACACCCCTTGTATGTCGGTAAATGTGATAAATGAGATAACCTGCACCCCTTGTATGTTAGTAAATGTGATAAATGAGATAACCTATACCCCTTGTATGTCGGTAAATGTGATAAATGAGGTAACCTACACCCCTTGTATGTCAGTAAATGTGATAAATGAGATAATCTACACCCCTTGTATGTCGGTAAATGTGATAAATGAGATAACCTGCACCCCTTGTATGTCGGTAAATGTGATAAATGAGATAACCTACACCCCTTGTATGTCGGTAAATGTGATAAATGAGATAACCTGCACCCCTTGTATGTCGGTAAATGTGATGAATGAGATAACCTACACCCCTTGTATGTCGGTAAATGTGATAAATGAGATAACCTTCACTCCTTGTGTGGGTAATGTTAGTTCTGAATATAGGCACCTTGCCTGGGGCAACACTAATCCCGCGGTGTCAGCGGTTTTGACCGTTGTGGCCCCTCAGAGGCTGGCAGTGCCTCAGGGGCCAGTTCATCCCGTCTCTGTATCGCGTATGCACGTACTCGTTCTTCTCTGTTACTTTCCATAGAATATACGGACTTAAGTTTATTCAGTGTTTGTCTATCCAATGATTACAAGTGTCGACAAGTACCTGACCAACACCTTGTATGTCGGTAGATGTGATAAATGAGATAACCTGCACCCTTTGTATGTCAGTAAATGTGATAAATGAGATAACCTGCACCCCTTGTATGTCGGTAAATGTGATAAATGAGATAACCTGCACCCCTTGTATGTCGGTAAATGTGATAAATGAGATAACCTACACCCCTTGTATGTCGGTAAATGTGATAAATGAGATAACCTGCACACCTTGTATGTCGGTAAATGTGATAACTGAGATAACCTGCACCCCTTGTATGTCGGTAAATGTGATAAATGAGATAACCTGCACACCTTGTATGTCGGTAAATGTGATAACTGAGATAACCTACACCCCTTGTATGTCGGTAAATGTGATAAATGAGATAACCTGCACACCTTGTATGTCGGTAAATGTGATAACTGAGATAACCTGCACCCCTTGTATGTCGGTAAATGTGATAACTGAGATAACCTGCACCCCTTGTATGTCGGTAAATGTGATGAATGAGATAACCTGCACCCCTTGTATGTCGGTAAATGTGATAACTGAGATAACCTGCACCCCTTGTATGTCGGTAAATGTGATAAATGAGATAACCTACACCCCTTGTATGTCGGTAAATGTGATAAACGAGATAACTTACACCCTTTGTATGTCAGTAAATGTGATAAACGAGATAACCTACACCTTTTGTATGTCGATAAATGTGATTAGTGAGATAACCTACACGCTCTTCTGAATGATGGTCATGTTTCTCGGATACTCTCCATTTTATGGCAGGCTATCTGAATTATGGGGTCCATGTCATCCTTGAATTTGGCCATTTTCCCATAAAAGCTGCCATGCTGTCTTGCCGCCACCTTGCTTGGACAAACTACGATATCAACACTCTGTGTTTGTAAACTTCGGGTTCCGCGCATGCAAAGATCAGGATGGGATGTCTTAGGATAGGTGGATGGTAGATGACACCACACCGGAGCCTGTCAGTGTTGGATAGTGTGAACACGCTTCCGTCACCGACCGGCACCAGCACAGCAGACAGGCGTGGCCTCGGGGAGCGTACCACCGCATTCATTCATTCATTTTCTCTCTCTCTCTCTCTCTCTCTCTCTCTCTCTCTCTCTCTCTCTTACGCAAAATGTAACTAAGATTTTAAAAGTAAAACACTGAATGACAATATTAAAATATAGTAGCAATAATAGTAATTATGAACATTTATTTTGTCAATATATCCAACTTCGCTTGTAATTAATATTCATGCATTCATTTAGAATGTGTAGCTATTCAGATGTGCGCTACTGAGGATAAACAGAGGTGAGGTGTGGTCAAGGCCCAAAGTACTGGTCCTTGCACTTGACGTGTGACCTGAATTTTTACTATCGTTTACTGATAGTGTCCTCAAGTAGATTTAGCAACTCATGAATTTGATGTCTGGACAGCCTGAAATACTGATGTAATTTTTGTTCATCGTCCATCAGTTCTTTGTATAATGTTGTATATTCTCCTTCTGTTCTCCTTTTCTTTAATGATTTATGTACCCAAAGTCTTTTGTTTTTCTTTTGGAGATTTTCATTTTCCTCTTCTTTCATAAGAAGTGCTATCATTGCCAAGTCTTTGTCACTAATATTCTTGAACATGGTTAGCACAGCTGAGATGTGTCCGGGCTGAAGGACAGGATCGTACTGCCACGAAACGGCAAAGCATGCTGTTACCGGTCCATGACAGTCCTGTGCAGGTCCAGTCCGTTTACGTGCTGGTGTAGTGTGAATACACATGCTGTTGCCGGTCCGTTACGGTCCCGTTCAGATACCGTCACGCCCCTTAAACGTGCTGGTGTAGTGTGAATCGGCCTTAACTCGTCATGCATCCCATAAACCACTTTCCCCAACCTCCACCTTTGGAAAGTGGCAAACTTTAACTGGCTACTATTAATAACTACTCTTGTAAAGTTACAAGTTGCTACATTTGATATTCAAACTTTAGAAGTGGTATATTAAAAAGAAAATGGTTTCACTGCTTTCAACTAAATAAGTGGTGGAGCTCATGGACAAACAAATTAACGAAAGACCTTTACAAGACTTTGTTAAGCTCAATGCTTAAGGAGGTGAGACGAGAGTAGGAGGTGGTGGCCGAGTGCGAGGGTGGTGAGCCCGAAGACCTAGCGTGGACTAGCTTCGAGTCCCCACAGAAACACGCTGATTTTTCAAGTCATCGGCAAGTGGTGGAAGGTTACCCATATGCTGTCCGGACCTTCAATCAACCTTTTAACTTCAGCGACTTCGGTCAATAGGAGCACCGGGAGGCAGCATGAACGCAGTAAGAGTCATACATCACGGCAACCACTATAGATAAATTTAGCCTGCGCCGCTATTGGGCTGGGGCTGTCCATAAGGCCCCTCAAGAAAGCCTACAGGCGCTACAGGCAACACACACACACAAAAAAGAATGAGGTGGTTTGCACTATTATATTAGGTGATCTTCTAACCACTCCCCCACTTCGTACCTCATTTTTAGGGGCCTGGGAAGTACTATGTAAAGTGTGTGCACAGAACGCAACCAAGAGTGGCACTCAAGGTTGCGTTCTGTGCACATACTTTACATAGTACTTCTCAGGCCTCTAGTTTCATGGCTTTGGGGGAGTTGTAAATGATCGGCCTGAAAAAAAATCATTTATTTTTTTTATTTTTGGCTTACAAAATTCTGTGAATTTTTCTCTTTCTTTTGGTATATGAATGAATCTGATGAAAAAACAATACAGTGGTATGCAACATGCATCACAACGCGCTGGAATGAGTTTCCGCGCGGCGCTACGGGCTGCAATCCATGTTTTCACCGTTTTTAATTTTAGGATTTTTTTTCCTTGGTCTGTCATGAAACTCTTAGGTTTTATCTCACCTCTGGCTAAGAAAATGGGAAATTTTAGCACCTACTTTTATATTTTCATATTTGTCCGTGAAAAATCGATATAATCATTTTTTTCATAAATCCAACAAAATACTCTATGTATCTGCCTCAAATGTCATTTTTATTATATCTTATTGATTTTACACAGTAGAACACTGGTTTTTACTTTGAAATATGGCGAAAAATGGTATAATTCGAGTACATGTATTTGTGAACCCGTAAAAAAGACGTAACCTTGGGTGAACAAAGCAGCCTGTTTACACAATCAAGGAAAGTAAGTAAAGGAAACCATGTCTGCTTTTTTCTTCATATCCTGATGTATATATCCTGTGGATTTCAAGTCCCTAGTTCGAATAAGTAAAATTGATATCTCAAAACCATGATTTTGCGTTTTAAAAAATATCTCCTCCTTTGCACTTCTTGTTATACACATATCCCCCACTGCAGCTTATGAAAGTATGTGTAAGGAATAAAGGCTACCCTCGAAACTATTGTTTGAAGTTGATTTTGATTTTCGAGAAATATTTATGTCAATTTATTTTCAATTATTTCATTGAACTTTAAAATATATTTTTTACTATTGTATTAAACCAAACGAGAGTAGCCTTAAATATTCTATCCTTCCTGATTCAAATGCTTTTTGAACGAAAGAAATCGGCCCATAAATATGGGAGGAGTTACACTTACAACATGGATTCAAGATTTTACAACCCCCCCTTTGGCTTTGAAGTAAAGGATGATGTGTTGTATATGATCTCAAAGACCAGTGCATGCTTTAATTTTTTTGTCTAGAGAAAATTATAAGTTTCCATTTTTTTTCTTTTTAGACAGTGGTGAAAATAGTTTCCAGAAAAAGAACGAAGACAATATATATAGAATTAATAAGTACAAATTTCTCTAGACAAAAACTTAAGATAAATAGTTGAAAAAGATAACGCTTTC
>NC_066520.1:7103908-7116408 GCF_024679095.1 Eriocheir sinensis
TCATGGTGATGAATTTGTTCAGCTTTTTCTTAAGGGCTTCCGTAGGGTCTTTGCTGATTTTCACAAATTTTCTTTCGTCCGCCAGAATAGTGTCAATTTTCTCCAGGTATTCTGTTTTGTTCATAATCACGTAGGCAGCGGACTTGTCGGCTTTCCTGATGATGATGTTATGGTCCGCCTTTAACTGCTTCGCGACTTTGGTGTGTCTTGGTTCAATGAGTTTACCGTTGAAGTTTCCTCTTGTTTTTTTTTTGAAGATTCGGCAATTATCTCTTGTTTGAAAGTCGGCTTGACGATGACTTCTCCTTTCTTAGCCAGATTTGCTACGGCGTCGAGAAGTATTTCACACTCCACTCTCTCCTGGTGTTTACTTGGTTTAGAGAGGATGTAGCAATTAAGACCAAAGTTCAGAAGTTCTTCTTGGTCGGGAGTGAGTGTCTTGTCCGTGAGATTGATGTATCTCTGGTGTTTGATTGTTCCACCGTTTAGGTTGACAAGCTTCTTTTGGTTAGCTTTGATGATACAGTTGCGATGTTGGTCTAAGATTTCTCTGAGTTCTCTGAGTTAAGGTTTCTCACTCCCAACGCCACTGAAGAAAATACATGATCTGGCTTTCGAATGATACCTCAGATACCATCAACAAACTCCTAACATCTTAAAGAAAATAATCAACCTGAACTGACAATCTCTTTTAATGAAATATATATATATATAGATATATATATATATATATATATATATATATATATATATATATATATATATATATATATATATATATATATATATATATATATATATATATATATATATATATATATATATATATATATATATATATATATATATATATATATATATATATATATATATATATATATATATATATATATATATATATATATATATATATATATATATATATATATATATATATATATATATATATATATATATATATATATATATATATATATATATATACAAAGGAGGCAGCTCAAGGCACACACACACACACACACACACACACACACACACACACACACACACACACATATATATATATATATATATATATATATATATATATATATATATATATATATATATATATATATATATATATATATATATATATATACAGTCGTCCCTCAAATAGTACAGTTTCCAATAGTATGGTTTCAGTTTTATACGGAATGTCATGGAAGATTTTTTTCATGATTTTTAAATTTCCCGCTCGTCGCACCAAGTGGCCATGGCGTGAGTGGCAACATTGTTCTACCAAAACACCCGCTGAAAGCACCCCAAAGCGTTCGAGAAAGGTGTTCACTTCGCAGACGAATTCAGATTTAGGAGAAGTTACATTTTGGGATGAGTTACGTTGCGGTAGGGAGAGCATATGTGAATGAGAGCAGTGTTCGCTGTATCTATCATAGTGTAAAAGAAAGTCTTGCCGCAGTAACTGCCAGTGCTCCAAAAGTGCTACAAGAGTAAAGATAAAGGCTGTCCTTTTACTAAGCCTCGTCGTTGCTATGGTAATGGCGTCTCACTCGCAGCAAAATGGGGTACAATGATCTTCCTGATGCAATGGAAGCACTTATGTGTTTGTTTGGGCCGCCATATTTGCACAGAGGTGTACCACCTCTCAAAGCCGAGAGCGGAGCGGATGTGCCGAGTTGAAAACTCGTGCTGCCACGTCACGCTTGTGAGACATAATGAGAGTACCAATTCCCTCTCTCAAACGCAGCCCAGGAGTATTTCTAGGTGGTTCACTAATTTTATACAGATTTTTTAATAGTACGGGGGTCCTGGGTCCCTAACCCCCGTACTATTTGAGGGACGAATGTATATATATATATATATATATATATATATATATATATATATATTGATAACCCCTTCACTCCGGCAATGCCGACGTCGGCGTCAGACAGCATCACCGTACGGAAAGGGTTAGTTCTATTCTAAACCTCTTAATTCTATTCCATTTCCCCTTAATCCTCTTCTAAACCTCTTAAGAAGAAATGGAAGAGGATTAAGAGGAATTTAGAGGAGGTTTGAGAGGTTTAGAAGAGGATTAATCCTCTTCCATTTCCTATTGACCCTTTCCATACTGTGACACCGATATCTGCGTCATAGATGGAAAGAGTTAAAGGTGATTGCTAATTCAGCATTGATTATTTCATTATTTTCTTCAGTACATTCTCTTTTTCTCATATTAAAGTCTTACTCTCTTTGTTGAAAAGTGAGATAACTTGTCCATATGTCACCGTGGCCAGATCTGGATTTTGGGTCCTAGACCCTTCTTCAGTGGCGGTAGAATTAGTTGTTCTCATCTCTATGGTTGAGAAGTGAATGGATGAGCTGTCACCTCGTGCTCCTTTTAAGGCGTGGCCTCGCCTGCTGTTCCCCACATCCTCACTTCTGTTTGGTTGAGCAGGATGTGTGTGCGCCTGCTCGACCAATAAGAAACGAGGACACGGTGGAGAGCAAGCGAGGCCACGCCTGAGAATGAGCTGACAACTCAACCATTCACTTCTCAACCACAGAGATGAGAACAACTACCTCTACAGCCACTGAAGAAGGATCTAGGACCCGAAATCCAAATCTGGCCACGATAACATAAGGACAAATCATCTCACTCCTCAACAATGAGAGTAAGACTTTAATACGGGAAAAGAGAATGTACAATCCGCCACATCAGGTTCACTTATCATGATTTTTAAATTGTATCATATCACAGATTTTTTTCTATGTCGCGGGATTTTGTGGTTTATAGGTATTTTTATATATTTATTATTTCAAATATTTTTGCGGTAAAATAAGCATTTTCTAGCCTAAAAAATTAAAACGATATAAATCAACGTAAGTAGGAACACACCTAAATAAGCACCTACGTCACCCACCTATTTTTTTATTTTTCCGTCGCTGCCTATTGCGCCATTATTTAGTCTTTTCCCTGGTTCACTCCTCCCCCACTTCCTTTTTTTCTTCTCCCTCTTCGTCCCCATATTTTTCTCCTTCCTTCTCATTTCTTTCTTCTTTTCCTTTCCCCTCCCTCCCAGTTTTTTTCTTTTAATCTCTTTCCCTCCCCCTCACACCTTTTCTCTCCCCTTTTACCTCACCTTTACATGACCCTCCCTCTCTCTCCTTTACCCATCCCATTTCCTCCACTCATTTCCCTTGTTTCCTCCTTTCTCACACCCTCTTATCTTTAGCCTTATCTCTCACTCAATCACTCTCTTCCTCCCTTTCTCCTTCCCCATTAGATTATATGAAAACACACACACACAGAAGGGGAAATGGGAAGGGGGTGTGGAGGGAGGGGCAGAAGTGCGTCAGGTCATGTCCGGAACAAAGCCCTGACCTGACTCTCCCTTCTGCCACTCCCTCCCCATACCCTTTTCATTTACCCTTCTCTCTGTGTGTGTGTGTGTGTGTGTATAGTAGACACACACACACACACACACACACACACACACACACACACACACACAGAAGGGGAAAGGGGAAGGGTAGGGGGAGAGAGGGGCAGAACTGAGAGTCAGGTCATGTCCGGACTGAATCCCTGACCTGACTCTCCCTCAGGACCTCACCTGACTCTCCCCACTGTCCTCCCTCCCACACCCTTCTCCTTGTTTTCATCCTATCTCTCCCTGTTTCCTCCACTCCTTTTCCTTGTTCTCCTTCTTACATCTTCTATCGGTATTTTTTTCATGACTCACTCTGTCCCTCTCCTCCCTAATTGTGATATAAAGGAAGTGAGCTACGCTCACATTGTCCTTTCTCTGAGTATTCTTCCGCCCCGCTCAACAAACTAATTCCTGCGGAAGTTCAGATTCTGAAGCAAACGTCATAAGTCGAAACAAATTATAGAATCATTTATTGGGACCGCGTCGTAACAACGAAATGTTGTAGGAGGTTTTTATAAGAGTGTGGGAAAGGTTTATAAGAGTGGGGAGGGTTTATAAAGGCTTAAAATATATATAAATAAATAAATAAAAATATAAGGTCACTACTTTGCGGATTTTTGCCTATCGCAGGGGGTTCTGGAACCTAACCCCCACGATAGACGAGGGATTACTGTATAGGAAAGTCATGACGGGAACAGTGTGCAACATTATTCAAACTGTCCAACATATTAACCCCTTCAACACGAGGACGAGTATACTGCATCCTTGCATGCCCCATACCATTTCCGAGGACGCGCATACTGCGTCCTGGCTCACTTTAGCCAATATACGAGTTATTTTATATTTATATTTATGCTTACATCTCAAAATTATCAATTGATTTATGCTTCTTTATGTGAACCATTTAATTCTGCATGTTTTCATATATAATACACGAAGATTATGTCGAGTTTATGGCTGAAAACTTGTTATATTCAATAGCAACATTTGAAATTTGGCATGCGCAGCAGTCTCGGATATGGCGCGGGGCGCTGTTTTGGCCCGAACGTAGTGTTTCTTTATGTGCACCATTTAATTCTGCATGTTTACATATATAATACATGATGATTATGTTGAGTTTATGGCTGAAAACTTGTTATATTCAATAGCAACATTTGAAATTTGGTGCGTGCAGCGATCTCGGATACGGCGCGGGGCACTGTTTTCGCCCGGCCGTAGTGAAGGGGTTAGACAAAACACATCAACTGCAACTGGCGTCTTAAGCCTCAGCAAAGCAACAACGTGGAAATTTGAATTGAGGTTATAATAATAATAATAATAATAATAATAATAATAATAATAATAATAAATTATTAGTTTAATCAAACAATACTGATCTTGGCTACATTGAGAGAGAGAGAGAGAGAGAGAGAGAGAGAGAGAGAGAGAGAGAGAGAGAGAGAGAGAGAGAGAGAGAGAGAGAGAGAGAGAGAATGATAAAATAGAGAAGTTACAATGAAGTTAAAAAAAAACATATAGTATGTACTATGGTCTATCTTATGCATCAAAGAAAAATTTGTACGGGACATGGGCGGCGATCATGTTAGTGCTTGCTTTTACAGCCATCGACTCATCGTCAGAAGCAGTCATGGCGCACCGCCTTGGGTTGAGTGACGAACAGATTTATTCTGAGTTATTCATTTAGTATTTAATTTTGAACAATAACTGAAAAGTCAGAATGATTGAGTCACTGATTCTGATGACTGATACCGACTGATTAATTGAGTCCGATTCACTGTAAAAAAAAATTAAAAATAAAAAAAAATGTATATATATAAAAAAAAGTGAGCATGCCACACTGCAAATGTCTTCGATAGTTTTCTAAGTACTGCAAAAAGTACGGCAGGATTTTTTAGTGCGGTCCATGGTAGTGTGGTATTTTCAGAAATTTTGCGGTAGTGCGGTACTTTTTTTGTGATGCGGTACTACCGCACTAAGTACCGCACTTGCCCACCTCTGCCTGGCAGTGAGTTTGAACAGCGTAAGTTGCATACATCGTAACTCGAGGACTACCTGTACATCTTTAGTCGGCAAATGTTGGTTTTATTCACATCAAGATCATGTCCAGGTGATTATTCCAGTCTAGCATCTGTACTGAATGGTGGTTTCATACTGCCACCATGCCAACAACCACTCGCTATTTTGTGAATTTACAAGATCGGTGATTATAGTTATTTAATAGCCTTGGCGCTCTCCACCACCAAAAAAGTTAGCAGGTATTATATTAACAAAACAGCTGTATGCGACAGTACTAATAATTTTTAACTCAAAATTGATGGTCTTTGTTATTGTTTCTTGTATATTATCCAAACTGACAATTGTTTCTTTTGTGTAAGCTATCATATATTATCCACGCAATCAGACACGCCATGTGACAGCAGACTGCCAGCACACGATAATGCACACCTCAGATTTGAGTGAACCGACTGTAGTACCAACAGCTGAAGAATGATACTGCTTATGATATTTTATGCTGCTTTATGCATGTATACAATGTCCTTTCCTCATGAATGGCCAAATCATCCGCAAATGGACCAAGAATGTTTGGAGTGGCTCCGCAAAAAATTTCTTTGAGCCTGAAGGAGTGAAACGGGGGAAAATCCGCAAATCTGCAAAAACAGTGGGATGGTGTATTTGTAAGTTTACATAAATTACAGGATGTAAAGCAGATTTTTTTCTTTTCTTTTTCATTCGGCCTCTTTCCCTTTCTTGATGGGGCCTGATGGTCGGCCACCTCACTTGTGGTGCAGGCAAGTGTCTATAGAGGTATCATCTTGTTTGGCTCATGCTGTCCCCTGGAACTCATTTTTGCTCCACTATAGAGTTTCACTAGAGTCTGAGTTGAAAGGTGGTCTTTAGGACAGCAAGTAGGTAGTTTTAGACTACTCAGCTGACAATTTTCAACATTAAATATTAACCTTTTCCATCCGTGACACAGAAGTCGGCATCACAGAAAGGGTCAAGAGGAAATGGAAGAGGATTAATCCTCTTCTAAACCTCTCAATCCTCCTCTAAATTCCTCTTAATCCTCTTCCATTTCCTCTTAAGAGGTTTAGAAGAGGATTAAGAGGAAATGGAAGAGGATTAAGAGGTTTAGAAGAGGACTAACCCTGTCCATACGGTGACGCCGTCGGACGCCCGTTGGACACCGACGTCGGCGTCGCCAGAGTGAAGGGGTTAAAGGTGTAATAAGATGAGCTTGAACATAATCCAAGTACACAACAAACCTTTTATGTTCCCATGTGCCTCCTTCAGTGTCTTCATCAGAGTCATACTCATACTTAAGTTTGCCTTGCTGCTCTAAGCGTTCAGACTCTCTCTTCTTTGCTTGTAGCAATTGGAACACCACGTTCATCTGAAAAAATTGCACACACACATTATCATTCATCTGTCATAAAAAAGTTACATCAAGGTTAATTAATCAATTAATTCTGATAATACAATAGGGCTAAAACTCAAGCTGAGTCCATATCTGTAAGGATAAAGAATACACAATTCATTATGCTTGTTTGCTAGAGAAGGTGACTAATGTAATTCATAGTACCTTGTTGGAGGAACACAAGGGTTTAGCCTATACTCAACAATTTAGCTTCTGATGGAAAGAGATGATGAGATGATGGTGGAAATACTCATATGATGATAATGATGATGATGATGATAAGGAGGAGGAGAAAGAGGAGGAGGAGGAGGAAACAAGGAGGAGCAGGCAGCAGAAAGCCTGTTTGTTGGCTTAACCCCCTTCACTACGGCCAGGCGAAAACCGCGCCCCACCCCATATCCAGGCTGGCCGTGCGCGCCAAATTTCAAATGTCGCTACTGATTATAACAAGTTTTAAGCCATAATCTCAACAAAATCATCATGTATTATATAAAAAAATATGCAGAATTAAATGGTGTACATAAAGAACCATAAATTAATTGATAATTTTGAGATGTATTCATGAATATAGAGAAATTTGCGTTATGTGTAGATGACGTGTCTGCTGAATTTTATTTCCTCATGTTAGTTGTGATAAAGAAATAGATTTGTGGAGGGAAGTGGAGAAGGAAGGGAAAGACTCAGATGTAAGATCATGGAAAATATCCCACTGATTCCTGGCACAGCACAGATCTCACGGAGTAAAACGCTGAAAGGCTGTCCTCCTGGAGGTGGGTCTTGTGTGTGTGTGTGTGTGTGTGTGTGTGTGTGTGTGTGTGTGTGTGTGTGTGTGTGTGTAAGAGAGGGAGAGAGAGAGAGAGAGAGAGCAGCACCACCTTATGTCCACACGACAGCATGGCTTAAGAAAGGGACGCTCTGCCTCTGACTTCCTCCTCCTCCTGCTGTCCTAGGCCTAGCACGATAGCCTGAATTCAGGCCGTCCCTTGCTCATTGCTGCCCTCGACATTGCAGGGGCTTTCGACTGTGTGTGGTGGCACAGCAGCCTGCTTGCCAAACTTCAGCAGCTCGGGGTCACGGGACACCTGTTGGAGCTGCTGTCATGCTACCTGCGAGGCCGCAGCCTGAAAGTCGTTGTGGGGGGATGCACGTCTGTAACATACCCCATGGAGACTTCTGTTCCACAGGGGTCAGTCCTGGGCCCCATCCTGTGGAACATCTTCCTCAATGACCTCTTCCAGAGCCTCCCAGCAGTCTCACCTTACGCAGACGACTGCACGCTGAGCTGCAGCTACTCCAGGGAGGAGGCCGAAAATGCCATTGACAGCACCAACTTGGGGATATCATGGCCTGGGGAAGACGGTGGCAAGTCTCGTTTGCTGCTGAGAAGACCCAGGCCATGATTATATCACGCTCAGCTGAGGACGCCAGAGCTCTCGAGGGGCAGCTGAGGTTTGGAGACGACACCCTGGCCATTAGGGACTCCATCAACATCCTGGGGGTGGAGATCGACTCTAAACTCAACTTTGACCGCCACCTCAAGAACGTGGCGCACAAGGCATCCCTGAGAGTGACACTCCTGCCTCAAGTCTGCCACCTTCTCGAAACTGATGGACTCCTAAGGCCCATCATGGAGTACAGCCCCCTTACATGGATGAGTAGCGTCCAGTGCCACCTCGTGCTGAACGCCTAATATACGGTGCCAATGACCAACAGCACCACAGCAGCAGCAGGGACGACAAAGGGGACACCGGCAATGGCAACACCAACAACAACACCAGCACCACTGTCACCACCCGAGACAGGATGTCCCCCCACCAGTTGGATAGTCTGGAGCACTGCAGGAGGGTCGGTGCCCTCACAGTGCTGCACAAGGCCCAGGTGCAGCACACACCACACCTCGCGGCGCTTGGAGTCCTATGGAGGAGGTCAGACTGAGCTACAAGAGCAGTAGCGTCCGGTGATCTTTTCCTCGAAGTCCCGAGGACCCATACGCTGAGGTGTCAGCGGGCCTTCACCTGTGCCACAGCAATGCTGTGGAATGCCTTCACAGCCAAAGTGGACCTCTCAGGCTTGAGCACACAGGGAGTGGATGTTGCTGCTGCTGGGGCTGAGTGGAGAGACAAATGGACGAGTGATTGAGGCAGTGAAAGAGTTCCTGGAGAGCATGTGGTGTGCAAGATGTAGGGAATGATACCTTGCCCCGAGTAGAACAAAGACTTTTCACGTGTTTTTGTTTTCTTTCACAGGAGCTGCCGATACAAAGGCCTGGCTGAGGAGAAATTCCAAGCCACCTATGACATCAAGATCATGATCAAGATCGAGGAGGGACGGTGGCCGACGTAGGTGAAGAACAAATTTAAATAAATTGAGAACATGTGTTTTTGTTGTTTCTGTGACCTACTAATGTATTAATAATGTTTTTTCTTTAAGGTTAGAGTGACAAAATCCCCAAAATAGGCAGACTTTTCCAGTGTCCAGGAACGTAACCCCCTATTACCATTATTTACTATGGGGAAATTATGTTCAAATAACGCGACATCTCCCGGAATGTAACCCTCGCGTTAATCGAGAGGTGACTGTGTATATATATATGTATATGTATATATATATATATATATATATATATAAATATATATATATATATATATATATATATATATATATATATATATATATATATATATATATATATATATATAGTCATCCTCAAATAGTACGGGGGTTAGGGACCCAGGACCCCTGTACTATTTGAAAATCCATATAAAATTAGTGCCTCCCCTAGAAACACTCCTGGGCTGCGTTTGAGAGATGGAATCGGAACTCTCGGAACGTCCCGAGTGCTCTCAAACGCAAGGCTTAGTAAAAGGACGGCCTTTATCTCCACTCTTGCAGCACTTTTGGACCACTGGCAGTTACTGCGGCAAGAATTTCTGTTACACTATGATAGATACAGCGAACTCTGCTCTCATTAACGTGGTATGCTCTTCCTACCGCAACGTAACTCATCCCAAAACGTAACTTCTCCAAAATCTGAATTCTTCTGCAAGGTGAACACCTTTCTCGAATGCTTTGGCATGCTTTCAGCAGGTGTTTTGGTAGAACAGTGTTGTCACTCCATATATATATATATATATATATATATATATATATATATATATATATATATATATATATATATATATATATATATATATATATATATATATATATATATATATATATATATATATATATATATATATATATATATATATATATATATATATATATATATATATATATATATATATATATATATATATATATATATATATATATGTGTGTGTGAGGCCCCTAGTAACATAAGTGTACCACCGGTAGGGAAATTGAGTTAAGTGAAGCACTGTGTAGCCCAAACCCTCTTCCATCTGGAGATCAACCATGAGGTACAGAATGCAAACTGCATTAGGGTTGAAACTCCCCTCAAGTAACATGATATCATCATCCACTTTGCCTCGGTGTTTCAGTGCACCTTCACAGTGTACCAAGGGCCACCCAGCCACTCGCTGTCTGAGTGTTTCCAAATAATAACAGCATTTCTTTTTTTATCACATTTTTGCAGTCTTGCAGTCTTATTTACGGCAATAATAATTTCAACATTATTCTAGCTTGATGTAATATTTTAACATGTGATTGCATGAGAGTAAATTAGGGAAAATGTACAAAAATTGGAAATGCAAACAATGGCAACTCTGGTCTGAGCGTTCCCACCGCCCCGTGTGTCACTTCTGAGTGCTCTGCTCTTTAACACACTGACTGGGTTTTAACACTGCTGTTTTCACTGGTGCTTAAGGGTTTTTCTTTATATTTATCATAGAATTATCAGTGAAGAAGAGGAGCTACAAGGAACACAAGGACAAGAGAAACTTGGAGAAGATGAAGTAGAACCTGACAATGATCTTCTTGACTATGATTTTTCATGCGGTAACTGTTAATGATTACAGTGCAGGTGTTATGTTTTATCAACTCTGATACAAATCCAACCTTTGTTTTCTCCAATGATTTATAATATTACAACTTTATAAACATACACCCCATTCTTCTTGAAGCTTTGCATTGTTTCCAAATGGGTAGAGAGGAAGGCTTTTTTATGATAGTTTTTGTTTTCTTTTAAATGTATGACATATATCCCATTAATATCTTTGGTTGGTTTGATCATAATAAACGTTTACTGAGGATACAGTTTCTCTCTCAATATTTATGCTGAAGGAAAATGTAACTATTGTTCTACCTTCCAAAATGCACATGTTTTTTTCATAGCAAATATGGTATGATGTGAAAGAAGGACTGTCAAGCTAAACATTAATATAAAAGTATCAAAAAATATTCACTGGTTCCTAAGTTATAGCATTTAGAAAGTAGCACAACTTTAGCTGCATTTTCTCCATTTTTTATGTGGCTCTTGGTACGCTATGTTATTAAGGACGCACGCACCCCTGCTCTACCATTCCACCAAGTTTGAGCATCGTAGCAGGAAATTTACTTGCTGTATGGGCCATTTAAAACTTAAATGTCACGCCACTGGGCATTTGTTTACATCATGGGCAAGCCATGCAAGTGGACTTTAAATCCTCTTATATCTATTTTTAGCTCTTGTGCTATTTATTTAGAAATATTGGGAAGTTTATGTTCTCGTTGGAAACTCAAGCCTCTAGCCTCGCTACAAGGTGCTCTACAAGGCGAGTGCCAGCCTGGCCCAAGCACGTGTTCTTACTAAACATACACACGTCTGGTCGTGGTGGTGTTATCATTTTCAAGAGCTTTTCATTCTTCTAGTGGATATTACGCACATTCAAGATGCCTAAGAAGAACAGGAGATATAAGGGGAAGCCAGAAAAGAACGAGCTTTCGGCTGCAAGGTGGAAAAAGACTGAAATTTCCCTGCCAGTAGCAGACTGCGCCTGAGGAGATAGTCACATCCAGACTGCGCACAAGGAAAGGGTTAACCCTTTCCATCCGTGACACAGACAACGGCGTCACAGTATGGAAAGGGTCAAGAGGAAATGGAAGAGGATTAATCCTCTTCTAAACCTCTCAATCCTCCTCTAAATTTCTCTTACATTTTCTGTTAAGAGGTTTAGAAGAGGATTAAGAGGAAATGGAAGAGGATTAAGAGGTTTAGAAGAGGACTAACCCTTTCCATGCGGCGATGCCGTCGGACGCCGACGTCGGCGTCACCGGAGTGAAGGGGTTAAGTGCCTCATCTCTCTCTCTCTCTCTCTCTCTCTCTCTCTCTCTCTCTCTCCTATATATATATATATATATATATATATATATATATATATATATATATATATATATATATATATATATATATATATATATATATATATATATATATATATATATATATATATATATATATATATATATATATATATATATATATATATATATATATATATATACAGGTAACTCGATTTACGCGAGTATTGTGTCCTTGAAGAGGTCACGTAAATCAAAAACAATTTAAATCAAGCAAAAGGTAGGTTTCTATCGAAAATAAATATTCACATCATTCAGTGGAAAGAGAGAGAGAGAGAGAGAGAGAGAGAGAGAGAGAGAGAGAGAGAGAGAGAGAGAGAGAGAGAGAGAGAGAGAATATCAATATCACCGAGATATCCACACAG
>NC_066520.1:7493908-7501408 GCF_024679095.1 Eriocheir sinensis
AGAGAGAGAGAGAGAGAGAGAGAGAGAGAGAGAAATGCTAATGAAAAAAAAAAGATGAATGGAGAGATTGTGAATGGAGGAAGAAAGGAAGGAAAAGAAGAGAGAGAAACACCGCGAAAGATAGTAAGAGAGGAAGGAAAGTGCTAAAGAAGGGAGGCAGGGAGGGATTGAGGGAGGGAACAAGCAGAAAGGAAGGAAAGGAAAGGAAGAAAGGAAAGGAAAGGAAGGAAGAAAGGGAGGGGAGAGAGAAAGAATAAAAAAAGAATAAAAAGGAGGCAACAAAGTAGGAATAAAGGAGAGGAAAGAAAGACAAGGTGATAATGGGAGTAAGAGAGAGAGATGCGAATGAAAAAAAAATAGTGATTGTAAAGGAAGGAAGGAAGGAAGAAAGGAAGGAAGAGACAACGAAAAACAGTAAAAAGAAGGAGAAAACGACTTAAGAAAGGAGGAAGGGAGGAACTGAAGGAGTAAACAGAAAGAAAGGAAGGAAAGGAATTAAGGAACAGAGGGAGAAAAAGGAAGACAAGATAGGGAGTAAAAGAGAGAGAGATGCGAATGAAAAAAAATAGTGATTGTAAATGAATGAATGAAGGAAAGGAGGAAGAAAGGGAGAAACAACGAAAAACAGAAAAAAAGGAAAAAAAACGATTAAAGAAAGGAGGAAGGGAGGAATTGAAGGAGTAAACAGAAAGAAAGGAAGGAAAGGAATTAAGGAACAGAGGGAGAATAAGGAAGACAAGGTGAAATATTGAGTAAAAGGGAGAGAGATGCGAATGTAAAAAAAATAGTGATTGTAAATGAATGAAGAAATGAATGAATGAAGGAAGGAAGAGACAACGAAAAACAGTAAAAAGAAGAAGAAAACGACTAAAGAAAGGAGGAAGGGAGGAATTGAAGGAGTAAACAGAAAGAAAGGAAGGAAAGGAATTAAGGAACCGAGGGAGAAGAAGGAAGGAATGAGAGAGAAGGAATATAAAAAAAAGAATAGAGGGGGAAATAGAGGAGGGCTATAAGGGTGAGAGGAGAGACAGGTGATGAGTTGCATAGTTTAATTACAGGTAAAGGACCCTCTGACCCCACGTGGTGATGGTGATGGTGATGACGATGATGATAATGATGATAATTCAGCCTCTGCGTGTTTTGTTTATTCTGGTCCGTTTTTTTTTTTTCTTTCTTTCTTTTTCTCTTTTCTTTTTCCTCTTTTTCTTTCTTTTTTCCTTTCATCCTATCTTTCTTTCTTTCTTTCTTCTTCTTCTTCTTCTTCTTCTTCTTCCTCTTCTTCTTCTTCTTCCTATTGTTGTTGTTGTTGTTGTTGTTGTTGTTGTTGTTGTTGTTGTTGTTGTTGTTGTTGTTGTTGTTGTTGTTGTTCTTTTTCTTCTTCTTCTTCTTCTTTTTATTCTTATTCTTATTTTACTTGTTCTTCTTGTTCTTCTTCTTGTTTTTGTTCTTGTTCTTCTTGTTCTTCTTCTTCATGTTATATCATTATTATTATTATCATCATTATTACTATTATTGACTACTTCCTTGCTTTCTGTATCTTTTGGTCTCTCTTTCTTTCTTTTTGTTCCTTCTTCTCTTCTTTGATTAATTAGATTGATTAGTTATTTTATTTATTCATTTATTCACTCATTCTTTTCTGTTATCCTTCCATTATTATTTCATCGTTCCCTTCCTCTTTTTCTTTCCCTCCTTCCTTCCTCTCTTCCTTCCTTCGCTCATTCATTTTCTCATCCATCCATTCTGATATCACCGTACCCTTCCTCTCCTTCATCCATTCATTCTTTTCTCTCTTCCTTCCATTCTAAATTCATCGTTTCCTTCCTCTTTTTCTTTCCCTCCCTCCTTCCTTCCTTCCTTCGTTCATTCATTCTCTCATCCACCGTACCCTTCCTCTCCTTCATTCATTCATTCCTTTCTCTCTTCCTTCCATTCTAATTTCATCGTTTCCTTCCTCTTTTCTTTTTCCTTCCTTCCTTCCTTCCTTCATTCATTCATTCGTTCATTCATTCATTCTTTCTCTCATCCATCCATTCTGATCTCACCGTACTCTTCCTCTCCTTCATTCATTCATAGGTAGGAAGACACCTACCGAACGGGCGTGAGCTACTCCCGGTGAGGATATATGGGAAGCGAGGAGGGTGCTGAAGCCCTTCAAAGACCCTTCCCATGTCCTCACTAACCGTTTCCCTTTTGTCTCATCAACACCAGAGAGCAGTTCAGCATGCTCTCTAAAGACAGTTCCTCTCTCTTTCTACACCACACTACATTCACACAACACACACACCTTTTCCCAAAATTCAAAATTCAAAATGGCTAACGAAAACACCGCCTCGGAGTTCCCGCCTGGGGGGGGGGGACCATAAATTCCCCCAGGGAGGACTCCCCTTCTGGCTGCCGACTTGAGAGGTGTCCTGATAACTCCTCGAACCTCCTCCTTATCAATTTCTGCAACATTCGCGGTCTTCGTTCTAATTTTCATTCTGTGGAACACCATCTCTCCTCCTCTAAACCTCACCTTCTCTTCCTCACCGAAACACAGGTTTCTGAGGCTACTGACAGCAACCTCTACTCTGTTCCCTCCTACTATCTCTATCCTAAATTTCAATCCAAAGCTGGATGTTGCGCCTACGTGCGCAACGGTATCACTTGCTCTCGTGCCCACGACCTTGACTCTTCTGAATTTTCCACCATCTGGCTAAGACTTCATTGTCATTATATTACTAAATACATCTGTGCTGTTTATCTCTCCCCTAACTCTACTAACTATGTAAAATTCTTTGACTATTTGAACTCTAAAGTGGAGCACATCTTGACTCACTCTCCCTTTGCTGAAATCTCCATCTTGGGAGATTTCAATGTTCACCACCAACTTTGGCTTTCATCCTCTTTCACTGACCAGCCTGGTGAACAAGCCTACAACTTTGCTCTCCTCAACGACTTAGAGCAGTTGGTTCAGCACCCTACTCGTATTCCCGACCGTCCTGGAGACAGGCCCAACATTCTAGACCTCTTCCTTACCTCTAATCCTTCTGCTTACTCTGTCAAACTGTTCTCTCCGTTGGGCTCCTCCGATCATAACCTTATTTCTGTATCCAGTCCTATCACTCCTGTACATCCTCTGGACCCACCGAAGAGGCGATGCTACTGGCATTTTGCTTCAGCTCGGTGGGACGACCTGAGGATGTACTTTTCCGATTTCCCGTGGAATGATTACTGCTTCCAGGAGAGAGACCACTCTGTGTGTGCTCAGTGCATCACAGAGGTGAATGTCTCTGGAATGGAGGCATACATTCCACGTACTTTCTCTACTCCTCATGCTAAAAAGCCTTGGTTTAATCATGCTTGTTCTCGTGCTAATAAAGATAGAGAGGCAGCTCACAAAAGGTTCCAAAGCCTTCGAACTCCCGCTAACTTTGATCTTTACATTTCAGCCCGGAATCGTGCCAAATCTATTCTCCGACTTACCAAAACTTCTTTCATTAATAAAAAAAGTCAACACCTTGCTTCTTCTAATTCTTCCCGTGACTTCTGGCATCTAGCCAAAAATATCTCCTCCAATTTCACTTCTTCCTCTTTCCCTCCTCTCCTTAACCCTGACGGCAGCACTGCCGTCTCATCTGTCTCTAAGGCTGAACTCTTCGCTCAAACTTTCTGTAAGAACTACACCCTGGACGATTCTGGGCATATTCCTCCTACTCATCCCCCCCTCTGACTCCTTTATGCCTGTTGTTAAGATTCTTCCAAATGATGTTTTCTATGCCCTCTCTGGCCTCAACTCTAAGAAGGCTTATGGACCTGATGGAGTACCTCCTATTGTCCTTAAAAACTGTGCTTCTGTGCTGACACCCTGCCTGGTCAAACTCTTTCGTCTCTGCCTATCAACATCTATCATCCCTTCCTGCTGGAAGTATGCCTTTGTACAGCCTGTGCCTAAGAAGGGTGACCGTTCCAATCCCTCAAACTACCGCCCTATAGCTTTACTTTCCTGTCTATCTAAAGCTTTTGAATCAATCCTTAACCGGAAGATTCAAAAGCACCTTTCCACTTCTAACCTTCTATCTGATCGCCAGTATGGATTCCGCAAGGGGCGTTCTACTGGCGATCTTCTTGCTCTCTTAACTGACTTTTGGTCATCCTCTCTTAGCCGTTTCGGTGAAACTTTCTCTGTTGCGCTAGACATATCGAAAGCCTTCGATAGAGTCTGGCACCACTCTTTGCTTTCTAAACTGCCCTCTTACTATCCCTCTCTCTGTTTCTTTATCTCCAGTTTCCTTTCCGGCCGTTCTATCTCTGCGGTGGTAGACGGTCACTGCTCTTCCCCTAAACCTATCAACAGTGGCGTTCCACAGGGCTCTGTCCTATCACCCACTCTCTTCCTGTTATTCATCAATGATCTTCTTTCCATAACAAACTGTCCTGTCCACTCATACGCCGACGACTCCACTCTGCATTATTCAACTTCTTTCAATAGAAGACCCTCTCAACAGGAAGTACACGACTCCAGACTGGAGGCTGCAGAACGCTTAACCTCAGACCTTGCTATCATTTCCGATTGGGGCAGAAGGAACCTTGTGTCCTTCAATGCCTCAAACACTCAATTTCTCCACCTATCAACTCGACACAATTTTCCAAACACCTATCCCCTATTCTTCGACAACACTCAGCTGTCACCGTCTTCAACACTAAACATCCTCGGTCTATCCTTAACTCAAAATCTCAACTGGAAACTTCATATCTCCTCTCTCGCTAAATTAACTTCCTCGAGGTTGGGCGTTCTGTATCGTCTCCGCCAGTTCTTCTCCCCCGCACAGTTGCTATCCATATACAGGGGCCTTGTCCGCCCTCGTATGGAGTATGCATCTCATGTGTGGGGGGGCTCCACTCACACAGCTCTTCTGGACAGAGTGGAGTCTAAGGCTCTTCGTCTCATCAGCTCTCCTCCTCCTACTGATAGTCTTCTACCTCTTAAATTCCGCCGCGATGTTGCCTCTCTTTCTATCTTCTATCAATATTTCCACGCTGACTGCTCTTCTGAACTTGCTAACTGCATGCCTCCCCCACTCCCGCGGCCCCGCTGCACACGACTTTCTACTCATGCTCATCCCTATACTGTCCAAACCCCTTATGCAAGAGTTAGCCAGCATCTTCACTCTTTCATCCCTCACACTGGTAAACTCTGGAACAATCTTCCTTCATCTGTGTTTCCTCCTGCCTGCGACTTAGACTCTTTAAAAAAGGAGGGTGTCGGGGCACCTCTCCTCCCGAAGTTGACCTTTCTTTCGGCCACCTCTTTTGATTCTTTATTGGGAGCAGCGAGTGGCGGGCTTTTTTTTTGTGCCCTTGAGCTGCCTCCTTTGTTGTAAAAAAAAAAAAAATTCCTTTCTCTCTTCCTTCCATTCTAATTTCATCGTTTCCTTCCTCTTTTTATTTTCCTCCTTCCTTCCTTCCTTCCTTCCTTCGTTCATTCATTCTCTCATCCACCCATTCTAATCTCACCGTACCCTTCCTCTCCTTCATTCATTCATTCTTTTCTCTCTTCCTTCCATTTTAAATTCATCGTTCCCTTCCTCTTTTTCTCTCCCTCCTTCCTTCCTTCCTTCCTTCCTTCATTTTCTCTCTCATCCATCCATTCTGATTTCACAGTACCCTTCCTCTCCATTCATTCATTCCTTTCTCTCTTCCTTCCATTCTAATTTCATCGTTTCCTTCCTCTTTTCTTTTTCCCTCCTTCCTTCCTTCCTTCTTTCGTTCATTCTTTCTCTCATCCATCCATTCTAATCTCACCGTACCCTTCCTCTCCTTCATTCATTCATTCCTTTCTCTCTTCCTTCCATTCTAATTTCATCGTTTCCTTCCTCTTTTCCTTTCTCTCCTTCCTTTCTTCATTCATTTGTTCATTCATTCTCTCATCCATCCATTCTGATCTCACCGTACCCTTCCTCTCCTTCATTCATTCATTCTTTTCTCTCTTCCTACCATTCTAATTTCATCGTTCCCTTCCTCTTTGCTTTTTCCCTCCTTCCTTCCTTCCTTCGTTCATTCATTCATTCTCTCATCCATCCATTCTGATCTCACTGTACCCTTCCTCTCCTTCATTCATTCATTCCTTTCTCTCTTCCTTCCATTCTACTTTCATCATTTCCTTCCTCTTTTTCTTTCTCTCCTTCCTTTCTTCATTCATTCGTTCATTCATTCTCTCATCCATCCATTCTGATCTCACTGTACCCTTCCTCTCCTTCATTCACTCATTCTTTTCTCTCTTCCCTCCATTTTAAATTCATCGTTCCCTTCCTTTTCTTCCTTCTTCCATTCTTTCCCCCTTTTCCCTTTTTTCCTGTCGTTAATAATAGCTGCATAAACACTAGTGAATAAGTAATTACTGGGAATAGCATCCACAGTCCAGCTATTTTTAAAGGGAGAGAGAGAGAGAGAGAGAGAGAGAGAGAGAGAGAGAGAGTGTGCACGAAAGATTTGGAGATAAAAGAATATGTATGTCATTACTTGGGTACAAGATATGCAGGTAAGAATTGCAGGTGTGTGTGTGTGTGTGTATGTGTGTGTGTGTGTGTGTGTGTGTGTGTGTGTGTGTGTGTGTGTGTGTGTGTGTGTGTGTGTGTAAAAGAGAGATTTACATAGATTTACATAGAAAATCAGACCACACAGACCCCATGGTCCAGACTAGGTGGTCTGTCCTTAAACCTAAGTGATTTTACATTAATCAGATGGCTCCAAAACGTTGCTTTTCTACTCTAGTTAATATTAAGTTCAAGGAAGTGACGGTCGAGCTTGTTTTTAAAGGAGTCAATCGTGTTACACTGGACCACTGAAGGTGGGAGCTTATTCCATTCTCGCACTACAACGTTGGTGAAGAAAAATTTGGTGCAGTCTGAATTTACTTGTCTACATTTGAGTTTTGTGCCATTGTTCCTCGTTCGCAAAGTGTCATCGATCATAAACAATTTTGTTCTGTCTACATTCGTGAAACCATTAAGTATTTTAAAACATTCGATCAGTTTTCCTCGGAGGCGACGTTTCTCAAGAGAGAACATGTTAAGGGTGGAAAGCCTTTCTTCGTAGGATTTGTTGCGCAAGGAAGGGATCATTTTTGTTGCTCGACGCTGAACACCATCTAGTTTAGCAATGTCCTTTGCATGGTGGGGAGACCAAAACTGTACCGCATATTACAAGTGGGGTCTGACTAAACTATTGTAGAGCGGAAGTATTACATCTTTATTTTTAAATAAAAAGTTTCTGTTAATGAAGCCCAACATTCTGTTCGCTTTATTTGCTGCATCGATGCATTGATGTGAGAATTTGAGGTTTGACGCGATTTTAATCCCCAGGTCCTTAACGCATTGAACACTTGTGAGTTTAACGCCGCGTGTTTCGTAATCGAACTTCTTATTTTTTGTTCCAACTTGAAGGACCTGGCACTTGTCTACGTTAAAGGGCAGAGAGAGAGAGAGAGAGAGACAGACAGACAGACAGACAGACAGACAG
>NC_066520.1:7503908-7513908 GCF_024679095.1 Eriocheir sinensis
CATCCTTCAGCCATTCAATCAAATTTTAGAGGTCGTTGCCACGCACGTACCTATTTTCCATCTCCTTAATGCATACTGGTCTCCTCTCCTCCAATGTGACTGCCGCCTTTACAGTATTTATATAGACAATAGTGTGTGTGTGTGTGTGTGTGTGTGTGTGTGTGGTGGTGGTGGGGTGGGTGGGAGGGGTGTAATTGTTGTCGTTGTTGTTGTTGTTGTTGTTGTTGATGATGATGATTTTTTCTTTTCTCCAATTCTTTTTTTTTATGTTTTGTTGTTCCTCCTCTTCTTTGTTTCATTATTATTACCATTTTTTTGTTTTCTTTATTATTTATGCTACTATTACTACTACTACTACTACCACGACTACTGCTACGACTACTACTACTACTACTACCACCACCATCACCACCACCACCAACAACAACAACAACACAATTCTTTATCAGTAAGCGATGGATGGAGAACGAGAGACAGTGAGGATATGGCAAAGTGAATACCAATAACGTGTACCACCACCAAGGGAAGAAGTCTATTTTTTTTTCTAATCAAGGGAATAGAAAGAAGAGGAAGTGGGTTAGTGGTGAAGGTAAAGGTGAGGGGGAGAAGAAAAGACAGCAGAAGTGTTTATAGTGGTATGATGTAGGTTCCTTAATTGCTCTGATGTGGTTACTGTTTATCGGGCACCTTATTTATATACCCACGGAGGAGTGTGTGTGTGTGTTTGGTTTGTTTGACCTGTTTGTGTTGTAGCCTGGGAGCGCGTGAAAGACGACAGGCGACGACAATAATGATATTTTCCTCGGAGGAGCCATGTTCGTGCCGGAAGCAAATGTGAAAAGCCCTAAATGATAATGTTATGGCGGGGAAAACTGCCGCCCGAGAAGAAAAGGGGAAAGGAAAACGGTGAAGCTGAGGAAGTCTCTGGGAAGGATGAATGAATGTATGTGCGTGTGACTTAGAGAATGGGGGAAGGGAAGGGAGTGTGAAGGAAGGGAGAGAGAGGGGGAGAGGAGGGAGAAAGGAAAACGGTGAAGCTGAAAAAGTCTCTGGGAAGGATGAATGAATGTATGTGCGTGTGACTTAGAGAATGGGGGAAGGGAAGGGAGTATGAAGGAAGGGAGAGAGAGAGGGAGAGAGGAGGGGGAAAGGAAAACGGTGAAGCTGAAAAAGTCTTTGGGAAGGATGAATGAATGTATGTGCGTGTAACTTAGAGAATGAGGGAAGGGAAGGGAGTATGAAGGAAGGGAGAGAGAGAGGGAGAGGAGGGAGAAAGGAAAACGGTGAAGCTGAAAAAGTCTTTGGGAAGGATGAATGAATGTATGTGCGTGTAACTTAGAGAATGGGGGAAGGGAAGGGAGTATGAAGGAAGGGAGAGAGAGAGGGAGAAAGGAAGGAGTTAAACGAGAAAGGCAGGTGCGAAGAAAGGAAGGAAGGACGGAGGGAGGGTGGCAGGAAAAAAGGAAAGGAAAGAGAAGGCTGTGTGTGAAGGAAAGAAGGAAGGAAGAGAGAGAGGGAGGGAGACCATAGAAGATAATATGAGTGGGTGGAAAGGACTAAGGAAAGGAGAGAAGTGGTTGGAGGAGCCAGGCAGGTGCGGAGACAGAATGAAAATAGGGAGAAAATGATGGAAGGGACGGGAGTGTGAAGGAAGGAAGGAAGGAAGAGGGAGGGAGACTGAAAGACCATAGAAGATAATATGAATGGGTGGAAAGGACTAACTGAGGGAGATAGGAAGGGGTTGAAGGAGTCAGGCAGAAAGAAGGATGAAAGAAAGGATGAAAGGAAGGAGAGAATGGTGGAAGGGACGGGAGTGTGAAGGAAGGAAAGAAGAGGGAGGGAGACCATAGAAGATAATATGAGTTGATGGAAAGTAAGAGGGAGAGAGGAAGGGGTTGAAGGAGTAAGGCTGATACGGAGGAAGAAAGGAAGGAGAGAGAGGAGGGAAGAAAGGAGGGAAGAGAAGGGGGTAAAGGATAAGGGTATAAAAGGCTGAAACGCTATGGAAATATGACCTGGTTTTCTTTCTTTATTTTTTCGTTATATACATAGAAAAAGATGGAAGGAAAGGGAGCTAAGGAAAGGGAAGCGGATAAAGGATAAAAAGGCTTGAACGCTATGAAAATATAACTAGTCTTTCCTTATATATCCATCTATTCAATTATAAAGTGAGATGCGCGAAAGAAAACAAACATAGGATAAAAAGAGCTCAGAAAATCATCTTACCAAATAAAAAAGATGCCTAGTTAACCCGGTAGCAGCGACGGGCCAAATTTGTGGCTTTACCGTGTACCAGCGACGGGCCACATTTTTGCCGTGATATGAACCCCCAAAATAGATGATGCATAAACTGATCACAAACGCGTTGATATGTATTATAAAATGGTTTGCGTGAGTGATGATTTTTTTTCTCATATTTCTCGCTGAGAGGGGCCTTTAAGAAACATGATCCCTGCCGCTACCAGGTTAAATATAAATAAAATAACGTACTAAGAGAAGGAGTAAGAAGAGACAGATTCAGTAAGAGCAGGAGAAAGTAAGAAAGATATGATAAGAGAAGAATTTAGAGAAGGAGCAACGTAAGAATAGAACCAATGGAAAGGCTTGATCGTATAAAGACCTTTCAACGGTATTGTATGTGGCAGATCCATTCTCATCCTTGTGTTGGCAGCAGCGGGGATTGGAGCAAGATTTCACACCTGCCTTCTCGTTCACCTGGCAGGAAGAAGCGGGTATGAATGTAGGCTAGGTTTGGTCAGGTCAGGTCAGGTCTTGCCGTGTTTCATACAACAATAGCGGCTGCCTAGTACACGCCAGGGGGAGGTTTGGAAGCATCAGGCCGTGAATATTGTATGAATGGTGGTGGTGGTGGTGGTGGTGGTGGTAGTGTGGTAGCCTCTGTTTCTTGGGGTATTCTTGTTGGTCCTCCTCCTCCTCCTCCTCTTCCTCCTCCTCCTTCTCCTATTCCTCCTCCTCCTCCTCTGACTAATGTTTTTAATTTTCCTTCTGCTTGGAGCCTCACCTCACCCTGGCCTGTGTGTGTGTGTGTGTGTGTGTGTGTGTGTGTGTGTGTGTGTGTGTGTGTGTGTGTGTGTGTGTGTAGCCAGCTGATCAAAATTTCACCACTAGACTCTTCTGGTATTCTGGGAGAGTTCCGTCTCTCTTTCCTTTTTTTTCGTTATTTTTTTTCTTTATGCTGTAACCGAAAGTAAAGCTGAACAATCTCCTCCACTTTCCCTCTCTTCTCTCATGTCTTCCTTGTGATGTAATACCGTTTTTTTTTCTTATTTTCCTTCCCGTTCCCTTTCCTTCCACCCTACCAACTCTTCTTGAACAATCTCCTCCACTTTCCTGCTCTTCTCTCATGTCTTCCTTGTAATATAATGACTTTTTTCTCTTACTTTCCTTCCCGTCCCTTTTCCTTTCACCCTACCAACTCTTCCTGAACAATCTCCTCCACTTTCCCTCTCTTCTCTCATGTCTTCCTTGTAATATAATAACCTTTTTTTTTTCTTATTTTCCTTCCCGTTCCCTTTCCTTCCACCCTACCAACTCTTCCGGAACAATCTCCTCCACTTTCCTGCTCATCTCTCATGTCTTCCTTGTGATGTAATACCGTTTTTTCTTCTTATTTTCCTTCCCGTTCCCTTTCCTTCCACCCTACCAACTCTTCCTGAACAATCTCCTCCACTTTCCCGCTCTTCTCTCATGTCTTCCTTGTAATATAATAACCTTTTTTTTTCTTATTTTCCTTCCCGTTCCCTTTCCTTCCACCCTACCAACTCTTCCTGAACAATCTCCTCCACTTTCCCTCTCTTCTCTCATGTCTTCCTTGTAATATAATAATCTTTTTCTCATACTTTCCTTCCCGTCCCTTTTCCTTCCACCCTACCAACTCTTCCTGAACAATCTCCTCCACTTTCCCTCTCTTCTCTCATGTCTTCCTTGTAATATAATAACCTTTTTTTTCTTATTTTCCTTCCCGTTCCCTTTCCTTCCACCCTACCAACTCTTCCTGAACAATCTCCTCCACTTTCCCTCTCTTCTCTCATGTCTTCCCTGTGATGTAGTACCGTTTTTTCTTCTTATTTTCCTTCCCGTTCCCTTTCCTTCCACCCTACCAACTCTTCCTGAACAATCTCCTCCACTTTCCCTCTCTTCTCTCATGTCTTCCTTGTAATATAATAACCTTTTTTTTTCTTCTTATTTTCCTTCGCGTTCCCTTTCCTTCCACCCTACCAACTCTTCTTGAACAATCTCCTCCACTTTCCGTCTCTTCTCTCATGTCTTCCTTGTAATATAATAACCTTTTTTTTCTCCTTATTTTCCTTCCCGTTCCCTTTCCTTCCACCCTACCAACTCTTCCTGAACAATCTCCTCCACTTTCCTGCTCTTCTCTCATGTCTTCCTTGTAATATAATAACTTTTTTTCTTCTTATTTTCCTTCCCATCCCTTTCCTTTCACCCTACCAACTCTTCTTGAACAATCTCCTCCACTTTCCCTCTCTTCTCTCATGTCTTCCTTGTAATATAATAACCTTTTTCTCTTACTTTCCTTCCCGTTCCCTTTCCTTCCACCCTACCAACTCTTCCTGAACAATCTCCTCCACTTTCCCGCTCTTCTCTCATGTCTTCCTTGTAATATAATAACCTTTTTTTTTCTTATTTTCCTTCCCGGTTCCCTTTCCTTCCACCCTACCAACTCTTCCTGAACAATCTCCTCCACTTTCCGTCTCTTCTCTCATGTCTTCCCTGTGATGTAATACCGTTTTTTCTTCTTATTTTCCTTCCCGTTCCCTTTCCTTCCACCCTACCAACTCTTCCTGAACAATCTCCTCCACTTTCCTGCTCTTCTCTCATGTCTTCCTTGTAATATAATAACCTTTTTTTTCTTCTTATTTTCCTTCCCGTTCCCTTTCCTTTCACCCTACCAACTCTTCCTGAACAATCTCCTCCACTTTCCCTCTCTTCTCTCATGTCTTCCTTGTAATATAATAACCTTTTTTTTCTTATTTTCCTTCCCGCTCCCTTTCCTTCCACCCTACCAACTCTTCTTCCACGCATCGTCAGTTTCCTCGAAGAAGTGTTAGTGTTCAGCGTGTTTAGGGTCAGTGGCCGTTGATTCACTAACCGTAGCTTTCTCAGATCACGTTGTTGCACTAATTTTGTCTCGGCCTCTTTCCTGGTCACACCTCCCGTAGATTTTATTGCTGTCGGAGAATGGCAGGCTTGGGTAACGCTCGGAAGATAAATGAATCTCTGTGGCCTTCTCTCTGTTTATTTTTTTTTATATCTTTCCTTCTTTTCTTTACGTTCTTCCTTCCTTCACTCGTATTCTTTATATGTTGTTTTCTTTCTTTCTCTCCTTATTTTTTTTTCTCGTTCGGTCTTTCTTCGTTTCCTCTTTCTTATATCCTATTTCCCTTTCTTCCTCTCCCTATTTTTTTCTTTTCTCTTTCTGTCTTTCTTCGTTTCCTCTTTCTTTTATCCTATTTCCCTTTCTTCCTCTCCCTATTTTTTCTTTTCTCTTTCGGTCTTTCTTCGTTTCCTCTTTCATTATCCTATTTCCCTTTCTTCCTCTCCTTATTTTTTTCTTTTCTCTTTCTGTCTTTCTTCGTTTCCTCTTTCATTATCCTATTTCCCTTTCTTTCTCTCCTTATTGTTTTTCTTTTCTCTTTCTGTCTTTCTTCGTTTCCTCTTTCTTTTATCCTATTTCCCTTTCTTCCTCTCCTTATTGTTTTTCTTTTCTCTTTCGGTCTTTCTTCCTTTCCTCTTTCTTTTATCCTATTTCCCTTTCTTCCTCTCCCTATTTTTTCTTTTCTCGTTCAGTTTTTCTTCGTTTCCTCTTTCATTATCCTATTTCCCTTTCTTCCTCTCCCTATTTTTTTCTTTTCTCGTTCGGTCTTTCTTCCTTTCCTCTTTCTTTTATCCTATTTCCCTTTCTTTCTCTCCCTTTTTTTTCTTTTCTCTTTCTGTCTTTCTTCGTTTCCTCTTTCATTATCCTATTTCCCTTTCTTCCTCTCTTTATTGGTTTTCTTTTCTCTTTCAGTCTTTCTTCGTTTCCTCTTTCATTATCCTATTTCCCTTTCTTCCTCTCTTTATTGGTTTTCTTTTCTCTTTCAGTCTTTCTTCGTTTCCTCTTTCTTTTATCCTATTTCCCTTTCTTCCTCTCCTAATTGTTTTTCTTTTCTCTTTCGGTCTTTCTTCGTTTCCTCTTTCATTATCCTATTTCCCTTTCTCCCTCTCCTTATTGTTTTTCTTTTCTCGTTCAGTCTTTCTTCCTTTCCTCTTTCTTTTATCCTATTTCCCTTTCTTCCTCTCCCTATTTTTTCTTTTCTCTTTCGGTCTTTCTTCGTTTCCTCTTTCATTATCCTATTTCTCTTTCTTCCTCTCCTTATTGTTTTTCTTTTCTCTTTCAGTCTTTCTTCCTTTCCTCTTTCTTTTATCCTATTTCCCTTTCTTCCTCTCCCTATTTTTTCTTTTCTCGTTCAGTTTTTCTTCGTTTCCTCTTTCATTATCCTATTTCCCTTTCTTCCTCTCCCTATTTTTTCTTTTCTCTTTCGGTCTTTCTTCGTTTCCTCTTTCATTATCCTATTTCCCTTTCTCCCTCTCCTTATTGTTTTTCTTTTCTCTTTTTGTCTTTCTTCGTTTCCTCTTTCATTATCCTATTTCCCTTTCTTCCTCTCCTTATTGTTTTTCTTTTCTCTTTCGGTCTTTCTTCGTTTCCTCTTTCTTTTATCCTATTTTCCTTTCTTCCTCTCCTTATTGTTTTTCTTTTCTCTTTCAGTCTTTCTTCGTTTCCTCTTTCTTATATCCTATTTCCCTTTCTCCCTCTCCTTATTGTTTTTCTTTTCTCTTTCTGTCTGTCTTCGTTTCCTCTTTCATTATCCTATTTCCCTTTCTCCCTCTCCTTATTGTTTTTCTTTTCTCTTTCGGTCTTTCTTCCTTTCCTCTTTCTTTTATCCTATTTCCCTTTCTTCCTCTCCCTATTTTTTCTTTTCTCGTTCAGTTTTTCTTCGTTTCCTCTTTCATTATCCTATTTCCCTTTCTTCCTCTCCCTATTTTTTTCTTTTCTCGTTCGGTCTTTCTTCCTTTCCTCTTTCAATTATCCTATTTCCCTTTCTTCCTCTCCCTATTTTTTTCTTTTCTCGTTCGGTCTTTCTTCGTTTCCTCTTTCATTTATCCCATTTCCCTTTCTTTCTCTCCCTATTTTTTTCTTTTCTCTTTCAGTCTTTCTTCGTTTCCTCTTTCAATTATCCTATTTCCCTTTCTTCCTCTCCCTATTTTTTCTTTTCTCGTTCAGTTTTTCTTCGTTTCCTCTTTCTTATATCCTATTTCCCTTTCTTCCTCTCCTTATTGTTTTTCTTTTCTCTTTCAGTCTTTCTTCGTTTCCTCTTTCTTTTATCCTATTTCCCTTTCTTCCTCTCCCTATTTTTTCTTTTCTCGTTCAGTTTTTCTTCGTTTCCTCTTTCTTATATCCTATTTCCCTTTCTTTCTCTCCTTATTGTTTTTCTTTTCTCTTTCAGTCTTTCTTCGTTTCCTCTTTCTTTTATCCTATTTCCCTTTCTTCCTCTCCCTATTTTTTCTTTTCTCGTTCGATCTTTCTTCGTTTCCTCTTTCATTATCCTATTTCCCTTTCTTCCTCTCCTTATTGTTTTTCTTTTCTCTTTCTGTCTTTCTTCGTTTCCTCTTTCATTATCCTATTTCCCTTTCTCCCTCTCCTTATTGTTTTTCTTTTCTCTTTCGGTCTTTCTTCGTTTCCTCTTTCAATTATCCTATTTCCCTTTCTTCCTCTCCCTATTTTTTTCTTTTCTCTTTCGGTCTTTCTTCGTTTCCACTTTCATTTATCCTATTTCCCTTTCTTTCTCTCCCTATTTTTTCTTTCGGTCTTTCTTCCTTTCCTCTTTCATTTATCCTATTTCCCTTTCTTCCTCTCCCTATTTTTTTCTTTTCTCTTTCGGTCTTTCTTCCTTTCCTCTTTCTTTTATCCTATTTCCCTTTCTTCCTCTCCTTATTGTTTTTCTTTTTTCTTTCAGTCTTTCTTCCTTTCCTCTTTCTTTTATCCTATTTCCTTTTCTTCCTCTCCCTATTTTTTCTTTTCTCTTTCGGTCTTTCTTCGTTTCCTCTTTCATTATCCTATTTCCCTTTCTTTCTCTCCCTATTTTTTCTTTCGGTCTTTCTTCCTTTCCTCTTTCATTTATCCTATTTCCCTTTCTTTCTCTCCCTATTTTTTTTCGGTCTTTCTTCCTTTCCTCTTTCTTTTATCCTATTTCCCTTTCATTCTCTCCATATTTTTTCTTTCGGTCTTTCTTCCTTTCCTCTTTCTTTTATCCTATTTCCCTTTCTTCCTCTTCTTATTTTTTTTCCTTCTCCTTACGATCTCTCTTCCCTTCCTCGTTTTTTCATTCAACCTTCCTCTCTCTTGTTCTCCTTCTCTCGCTAAAGCAACACAATATTAGCGACAAACATTAATCCATATATAACAAAAATAAAAGAAGAGGTTAAGTGATTCCTAACTAAAGAGAAGTGTGATTGCGCCAGGAAGCTTAAGAAAAAACTATGATTACCACCACCACCACCACCACCACTACCACACTACCACCACCACCACCACCACCACATGATTAGCGGACTGAGTTAGTTTTGGGTAAATTTGACTGTGACAATGATGTGTGTATGTATGTTCGCGTGTCCGTGCGGTGTGGGTGGTTACTGTAAGCTCGAGGGGTGAAAAAAGAAAGAAAAAAAAAAGAAAATGACCTCCAGTGCAGCATCACGTTTTCTCTCTCTCTCTCTCTCTCTCTCTCTCTCTCTCTCTCTCTCTCTCTCTCTCTCTCTCTCTCTCTCTCTCTCTCTCTCTCTCTCTCTCTCTCTCTCTCTCTCTCTCTCTCTCTCTCTCTCTCTCTCTCTCTCTCTCTTCTTCGTTCGTTTGCCCATTCTTTCTTTCTCCTCTCATCATCTCTTTCTTTCTTTTTCTCTTTCATTTTGATCTTGCTTCTCTTTTTTTCTTTTTTATTCCGTTCTCTCTCTCTCTCTCTCTCTCTCTCTCTCTCTCTCTCTCTCTCTCTCTCTCTCTCTCTCTCTCTCTCTCTCTCTCTCTCTCTCTCTCTCTCTCTCTCTCTCTCTCTCTCTCTCTCTCTCTCTCTCTCTCTCTCTCTCTCTCTCATCCGGAAAACCCTTGAACGAAGCACAAGAAAAAAAAAATCGATGAATATATAAGAAAAAAAAAAAAAAACGCCTGTAATTTGACAAGACTTAAGTGAATAGCGTTGCAGTACTTGGCTTTTCTGTGGTCGTTGCGTAAAAATATAAGATATGATAGATACATAAGCACACACATACACACACACACACACACACACACAACTGGACTTCTTGCCAACGCGCTGCCGTTCCCCTCAGCCTGCGAGCCGCCCACATTCACCAGGCCGGGCGCCACCTCGGCTGGAACGTGACAAGGCTCTGCGGCGAGGCTGTTTAAAGACACAGATTCGCGGCAGCCTCAGACCAAACGTAACACGAATTCAAAGGCAGAAGTGGTGGAGCGTAAAACTACCCCGTGTGTGCTGGGTCTCCATTCTTCCGTAGCCTGAGTTTAGGGACATGGATGGTTTCTTGTTGGGGCGGGACAGACATGAGGAGCCGGAGATGGAGATGAGAGATAGAAAGTTCGTGGAAGAATAAGGAATGGACAGAAGGCTTGTGGAAGAAGGAAGGGGAGAAGGGAAGGGGAAGAAGCTGTTTGTTTACGAAAGAAGAGGGGAGGGAGGAGAGACAGGTACACCACGCGCCACCTTTAAAAAGTAACACTAAAATGGTTAACAGGAGCCGGAGATGGAAATGAGAGATAGAAAGTTCGTGGAAGAATAAGGAATGGACAGAAGGCTTGTGGAAGAAGTAAGGGGAGAAGGGAAGGGGAAGAAGCTGTTTGTTTACGAAAGAAGAGAGGAGGGAGGAGAGACAGGTACGCGAAAGAGACGGGAAGAAGCAGGAAGTACGC